>NC_133355.1:24504455-24804455 GCF_030506205.2 Paramisgurnus dabryanus | reverse complement strand
TGAGAAATGTTTTTGTTTTCTCAGGGTCATGTAGTGTTTGACGCACAGGGCTCCAGAATGGCTTGGACACTCATTGAACAACTGCAAGGTGAGCAAACTGTAAACATTTACTCGTCCTGAAAACCGCGGTACAGATGTAATAAAGGGTAAATGGGAGCGAGTGTGAACAGCAGGTGTGATCTGTATGCATTGCTGCTCCTACTCAGTTTCAAAATGATGAACAACTCGGTGCCCTCGCTCCAGCTGGAAAATAGCGCAGGTGCCGGGTAAATCCCTCCGCTGTTTCTCCTGCATTCAAACTCTCAAGAACTGTAATCATTTTGCCACTCACCGAACACTGCATTTGATTTTTTTTAGCTCAATATCTTCCCCCAGCTCTGTTCTTTTGAAGAAGGTAAAATATTACAGGTACATAAAAACTTAATACAATTTGATGAATATTTCATTAGATGTAGAGGTTTTAGAAAATCCAATATTTTTTAGATTAGTACTGCCAAGATTGTAAACTCAAAAGATTGTGCAAAAGTATAAGAAACCTGAAATAATGAACATCGCTTGAAAAGGTGAATGGGTGTTGGCTGGGCTATAGTGAAGATTTAAACCTTCAAAAGCAGCTTTTTATCTCATATGACTCCTAACTACCATTGATTTCTTTAGATAAAAAATGTTTGTTTCACCGTGAGCAGGAATGAAATGTTTTAAGGTGCTTGCCTACAGCAGTAAATAAGGAGCACATTTCTTACAGTAGCTTCAATACTTTGTGTTGCCCCCCCACTGGTAGAAATCACTTCATGTAAGTGCACTTCATCTTTATTTGTACCCTACAATGAGAAATGTTTGCCTAAGAATATTTAAATAAAGTCTCCCTGTAGTCGAGAATTTTATCAGTTAAAACTTATCTTTGAGCATCATAATAGCATATGAAGAGTTTGCTTCCAAAACGCAATAAATCCATTTTGACTAATTTGTGTAAAAACGTGTTATCTATACCAAGAAAGTGACAACATGAAAACCACTTTTTTATTACAAACTTTCACATAGCATCTTTAGGTTATAATAACATTAAAAACTCAAAATGCTATAAATCTATGGAATCAATATATAAAAGTGCATTCATCTTTGCCATGTTATATTCATTTAGTTGATTAGTGGTATACACTGACAAAAAAACATTAATGGCATTAATCTAAACACTTACTTTGTCATATTAAGAACAATGTCATTGCTGCTGTTATACTTGTGTTGCGTCACTGAACTTTTTTGACAGTGATCGGCTGTAAAATGTTTTGGTCCTGCTTGATTTTTGTTGACTTCGAGTAAATAATAAAAGGTTTATTGAGAACAAGCAACAGCCGGCATTTTTCCGTTGCCCGAGTGTCTCTTACGAAAATTATTGGATTTTGATGGCTTACATTTCTTCCCCACTACAGAAAATGACCACAGGTTTATCAATGCCATTTAAAGTATTATTTTGTTTTTGTTTGTTGATCACGAAGTACAAAGTAGATGGGGAAAACTAGGATTCTGTGTGTATTCAAAGCGCTGACATTGTTTACAATGAGTGGAATGGTGCGCTGTGATTGGTTAAGTGGATTTATTGCATTCTGCACTGAAGGAGGACTGGCGTTTGACGCAGTTTGGAAAAAAGGGAGAAAAGATGACAGAATAACACAGCGGATATCGAATTTTGCCTAAAATTAAGAATTTACTTTTTAATACTGACCTGATACAATACTGATTTTGGCGGTAACTCATTTTTTTGGCGTTTATTGCGTTTTGGAACCAAACTCTTAATATATAAAAGTTTTACCTGTCACAGTAGGCCTACTTCATGCTTTAAAACAGCTTGAATGTAACTCTACACCCTTGCCTCATTTAGTATATGTGGATCTATGAATATGCAAATGAATTAGTCCCCGCCTTCACTCTTTCGCACCGCCTCGAACTGTAGATATAAATAAAAATAGATTCGGCAGTTTCATGCACATAACAGCCAAGTTCTGTTTCACACAATGCATATGTGAATGATTGGTTTTATGTTTGTGACGTTGGAAACCAAGGCGATTTTATACCGCGGGAATGAGACACATTCTCAGCAATGGTGTTAAATGATGACTTTGCACATGGTTTGTTTTAAAACATATTAAAACAACACATAGACATATAGACAACAATAAAACACGATTGTCCTCACAGTGGGACTTTAAATAAAGGGGATAAAGAAAGCAAACTTTTGTATGTCTAAGTACTGTGAAAACGTTTTGGACACATTAAAATACGATTTTCAGCCTGATCTTACAAGAATTCGTACATATTTTATAGGGGTGTAAGAAAATGTTGATACTTGTAAGTATTGTGATATTTTGTTTGGTAATACTGTATCGATTTTCAAAAATAAAAATCATATAAGCTTTATGGCAGTTGTTTCATTTGGAGTTTACATACCGACCACAATCTCTGAACTTAAGCAGTGACAGAAAGTACTAGCATAGGGGCATGCCACCAATTTTCTTTGCCAAGGTTTGCATATCGTCGCTGCCCGATGAAATTCACACGCATGTCCAAAACGGTTACTTTTCAGGAAGTGAAAAAACACAGTATTTCAAAAGCAGTTGAATGTAGTGTTGTCATCCTTGGTACGGCATCTTTACATGTAACCATATTCTTGCCAGTGTAATGATATAATCCACATTTGACCAAAATTTAGTTTTAATGGACATACGTGCATATTTTACAGTAACAGTGGTCCATACGCGTTCTTCCGATCATTAATTAGAATGGCCAAGTCACGTTTCATATTGACAGATGAATACGCTCAGTTTGTTAAATAGCCTACGTCTTAGTTTATTAAATACTCTTCGTTTATTTAATATTAATAATACATTTATTAAATGTCTCTTGCAAACTATGAAGGGACAATGAATTAATACACTGACATGGTTATGCTACACAGATATTGTGTTTGCACAGTCCTACCATAATTTTGTCACTCCTAAACGTACGTCTGGCGTCAGGGGGGAAACGTTTACCTCGATGAAGAAAAGTCATTGTCTCACCAGGGTATGTTTATTCGGCTATCCAGTGCTGAGCTTCGATGAAACTTCACTAGACCGGCAAGATGCTTCCACAGGGCGGGAGATACGCGCCATGATTGACAGCTTTGACACCAAATGGATATACGTGAAAATCAGATGACATGATTTCACAACTTTTTATTGGCCATTTAGATATGTGAAGCATACTGTATACGGAAATGAACCTGGACATTCAATCCGTCAAAAAATCTCAAAATCGGCAAAATGGACATACGTGGTTATCATCGGCCAGCGACGATATAGTGGTGTGTTCTCAATGACAGTGTTCTAAAAATGATATTCTATTATATCCCTAAAACAGGAAATATCCCAATACAACACCCCGCTTTACAGTATCACAATGTATCGCAATATATTGCATTGCCACCAATGTACCGTGCCCCCCATATCGCATCGATAGTTGCCAATACATAGCCCTAGTATTTACTGAGTTGGCTAATTTGTATGAACTGAGTTATTAGAAATTTTACGATGATCATGAAAACAATAATAAAATCCCTCCCTAACCCCAACATCAAAGGTGCGAAACCAAATCGTACAAAAACGTATAAATGTGTTTTATAAAGTAATACGAATTAGCCACCTTGAAAAATTGCCATGAGATTGCAATGGATGTTTCAAATTTCATTTTTAAGTTTAATCAACTAGGATTTACAAATCATTTCAACTACCATAAAAGTGATGAGCAACTCATCACTAGTCAATTTAAGTTATTTAGCGTTTGTTTGTCATTTCTACTATCACAAATTCAGAAATGGTTCCATGTTTTAAACATGGTAAGGAGCGGCACTTTTCATTTACGTAATTGAGATAATCGGCACATCACAACGCACTGGATAGCTGGCCAATCGGTTCACACCGCGCTTTCTCAGAACGATGAGCTTTGTACAAAATGACCTGTTACAGATCGGCGGGACTTAGAGGTGCTAAAAAATGTACGGTATGTGGAAAATAATGCTTTTTTAACTGTAAACCACGCGAACACATTGTATTACACCATATACACAAAGTAATGTGCTTTTTAGCCATGAAATATAGGCCCTTTAAAAATTCAAGTGCAAAAAGATTTTTACAATGCAGTATATTTTGCTTTAGCATGTCAAGACCTCATTCAACAGATGACAAGCAATTTCACCATACAGTACTGTATATAGTTTTTCCACATACCACCTGTCCTCAAAACCATCTTTGTAAAGTCTTAAATTTCATTTTGCTAATCGATAACCAATGTGCCAGTGTGGTTTAGCTTGAGGGTTGAGTTTTTGCAAGGCCTGCTTTGTCTATATGACTTCAGCTTTTTGACAGATGGTCTCATACGGTCTGGTCCTTCAGTACAATGTGGACTTTATGTTTTACCCTGTGATGCCAACCTGACAGGCCCTAAGGCAGGGAGCAGACTCATACCAGCACTCTTTACAGTTGCTGTGAGGGTTGTTTGATCAAAAGCTGTTATGGTTTTTCCATATTTATTACAGCATTGTGGCCAAACATCTCTGTATTTGCCTCATATCTCCAGATCATACTGATGATTCATAACTGATCCATGTATTACAAAAAAAAAATGTAATTGATCATTTGTATAAATAAAAGGGCTTTTGAATATGCACAAGACCTCCTACTTAGGAATTTGGAAATTGTAGTGTGATGTGCATTCACGTGATCTTGTTTAAAAAAAAATGCATTAGGTGTACAGTCGCTGTATCTCGATATTATCATTCTCATGCAAGCACAAAGAATGACGGTAAATATATTTTCATACCTCAGGATGTAGATGTGCTACTTGAAACACAGCCGAATTAATAATATTTGGTGCCAAAACAGTACAGAAAACGTCAACATCCACAATTAAAAATTTATTACAATCAATACCACTTTGTATCCATCATTTTTGAACTCCCACACACCCAGTCCTCCCCAATCCCGTCTCCTATTTATTGACATTGTGGGTTTAGTGTCTGTCTGTGCTCATGTCATTAATACAATAATTATGACATGGTTTAAAGGAATCCCACATGTCAACAACTGAACCAGGAATCCAAAATAACTCTTATGAGACTGTGCCAATGTATAGATGTGGCAGCCCGTGTAAAATGGATGTTATGAACGGTTCCCAGGAGCACAGTGACCTCCATTACTGTTAAATAAAAAGAGTTTGGCACAGCTATGAGTTTTCATGACTGCGGCAGTTTGGCCATATTGGTTTTTTGGGGATGTACGGTAAAGGTCAGGCAGGTTAACAAGAATCCAAGGTCGCTCTAAGAGATATTTACAGTATAATTCCTTTGAAGCGATTGGATAAACAATCTTTGCAGCACATTGTCAATACTGAGAGACTTTTATTTTTACCAGTAGAATACGTTTTAGACAGCATCATGCGCAAGGAAAAAGCTTGTACAACCAACATTTGTTTACATATAGGATAGTCACACGTTTTGCACTTCTTTGGATTGGTGCCCAGCTTTTCGACAGGGTCATCTCTTCCCTCGTTTCCTTGTTAACCTCTGAGCGTGACGAAGGCATTGTGGCCGCAACCCTGGCTGTCATGCGCAGATTGGATCCTTTTCTTTCCTGTTGTTTGTTTTCTTTTCTTATATTGGCATCGTTTCAGAAGCTGTCTTTGTGATCGGTGCGCTTGTGTTCCCCTGTTCAATCTGTCATGCCGTTTTGTGCCTCCGCCGGTGCCCAGATCCTACGTCAGTACCTTTTTGTTTAATAAACAACAGAATGGGATTGTTACATTTGGGTGCTTACATGTGATTGCCAAAGTTTTGCTATACACTTGCTGTTGGTTCTGGGCAGTTTTTGTTGTTTTTGCGAGGACACATGGTGGACCCCATAAATGTGAGCTGTGTGCCCTATATTCCCCCATTTGGACAATTAAACAGTATGGCCACTTTTTTTCAAAAATGGTACCAAGCTGTCACTGGGGTGGTACCCTTTAAAGGGGACATTTCAAAAGACTTTTTAAGAGATCAAATAAATCTTTGGTGTCTCCAGAGTACGTATGTGAAGTTTTAGCTCAAAATGTCATATAGATAATTTATTTATTTTATGTTAAAATTGCCACTTTGTAGGTGTGAACAAAAATGTGCCGTTTTTGGGTGTGTCCTTTAAAGGTGCTCTAAGCGAATTCACGCGTTTTAGACCACAAATTTTTTTTTGTTACATACAGCAAACATCTCCTCACTATCTGCTTGCTGCCTGTCCGCTGATCAAACTGTAAAAAAACGCGATCTCTGTAGACAGCCCAGGCTTCACAAACGGCAATAACAACACAGTGGCCAAACCTAGCACCACAAAACAAAACAAAGTATTCCAGCCAATAAACGACAAAAAGGATTTGGGGGTGGGGGTTGGGGTTGGGCGCGTTCATGAAAGCACGGAAGGGAGGGGGAGGGGGAGGAGTTAGCTACGCTCCGTCTGTTTGAAAACAGTTCAAACATCAACAAAAACTAACGTCTCACAGATTCGCTTAGAACGCCTTTAAATGCAAATGAGCTGATCTCTGCACTAAATGGCAGTGCCGTGTTTGGATAGTGCCGATTAAGGGGCAGTATTATAGGGCTGAAACGATTCATCGAGTTACTCGATTTACTCGATTCAAAAAATTCCTCGAGGCAAAAATTCTGCCTCGAAGCCTCGTTAAATTCCTATGACGCGCATTGCACGCGCCGAGATCTGATTCACACGGACCGTTGTTCAATGTTCAGGAAGCACATCATAGCGCGTGATACATTTTGAATTTAGTTGGCGCGATGGCGGAGCGAATATGTCCATAAACGGCAGAGAGAGACTGTCTAAAGTTTGGGATCATTACATTATCATTACATTCAGCATCTGAACCGAAAACATCCACTGCTGTTTCACCAAGCGTTGATGAAACAAGGTAACGTAGCTTTTGATTTTAATCCCATACTGTATTTGTAGCGATGTCGTTATGCGGTTTGACTAGATATGATGTTTAGCTTTGATGTTTTTAAGTAGTAAACGTATTCACGTTCAATTGCAGGACAGTATAGATTAAAAAAGAACCCCCGCCTTCACACACACGCATGCACTACAGGTGTGTGTACCAAAAAACGGCACCACAGTGCAATCATATATGGGCAACTTGTAATCTGACATATTTTGTTCAATAATAATAATCTCTGTCTTATTGGAGTTTAGCATAAGGAAGTTATTCTCTCTCACGCGAGTCAGACCGATCGCGCAATGCATCACATATGCTTAAACTTTTATGTAGCCACGCAACAATAATTTCAGCATGCATTCACTGTATACAGCGGGGCGTGATGTTGTGATTTTTTTGAACGGATTCTTAACCTAAAATGCACCGCAATGCAAGTGATGCAAACCAAATGCAGCGTTCTATTGAAAAGGAATGTATGTATTTCTGCCGTACCAAAATGCAATGAAGCAACTGAACGTCTGACTGGGGTATCACTCTTCCTCACGCACAGCACGTGTGCACACACAGGTTGTTACCATAGCAAATAGGCTCACCCCAGAAATGATATATTATATGTTAAAAGCCTAATGGTAAATGCTGCAGGTGTAGAAATGTACATAAACCAGATATTTACTTTGATGTCAGGGCTAGATTACAGCATGAAACCTGTTGTGCATATTAATAAATTAAAGTGTTTAATTGTTGGCACTGGCACTTAAACACTAAATGGGTAAAAAATGTA
The DNA here is from genome assembly GCF_030506205.2 of Paramisgurnus dabryanus. Lineage (NCBI taxonomy): Eukaryota > Metazoa > Chordata > Actinopteri > Cypriniformes > Cobitidae > Paramisgurnus > Paramisgurnus dabryanus. The sequence goes on along the minus strand of NC_133355.1, from coordinate 24,796,669 downwards.
AATAAATAGGCTTATTTCTTGGAGCCAAATACCTCTGGTTTTTTTAGAAATAAAAGCCAAATGCTTGAACATTTTACAGCCAAGTCATTTTCGTTATGCATTATTTGTTTTGGTTGTTTAAAAACACACAAAAAAATTATCCGATTACTCGATTAATCGATCGATTCAGTGCTAGATTAATCGATTACAAAAAGAATCGATAGCTGCAGCCCTACAGTATTATTATAATAAGATCCCGTTCTGACATCACAAGGGGAGCCAAATTTCAATGACCTAATTTTCACATGCTTGCAAAGAATGGTTTACCAAAACTTAGTTACTGGGTTGTTCCTTTTTACATTTTCTAGCACTGGGGACCCAATTATAGCACTTAAACATGAAAAAAGTCTGATTTTCATTATATGTCTCCTTTAAAAATATCCTCATTGTGCCATTTAGGAACAAATATTTTCATTTGGCAACAATACGTACCTTTGAGGTACTAATATGCACTTTTTTGTAGCAGTACTGTATGTACCTCTTGAGGTATTAATATGAACTCTTTAGAAACAAAGGTGTACTTTTTTGAAAGGGTACTGTCCCATTTTTTTCTTACAGTGTATATGTGAGCCCAGGGGCTTCATGCACCAATCCGCCGCACTCAGATGCTGATGACGTCTGTGACTGCGCTATTGCATCTGCTGCGCAGATTTATTAATACTGTGCATATTAAACAGATAATAAGACAAGAAACCGGTTGCATGCAAAATCCATTTGGCTCAAGTTTAAATGGGCATGATGCCTCTGTGTGAGCCTATCTTTAAATCTCAATGTTATGGCACAAGTCTCTTCTTCAGAGTTATTATGCAGCTATGTTATAATCCACCAGGCAGAAATTTTAAATCCAGGCACTGAAACAAAACAAAAAAACGCTGATTTTGAGGAATAATTCATGTCTGTAGCACAAGCAGCTTAATGCTTTGTTAGGGGTGGGGGTTTGTTTTAGTAGCCTTAGCAAACATCCCTAAAATGTTTCCTTTATATTTGTATCTTGTTTAAAGACTTCAGAAAGGTGCTGGATGAGCTTGAAGAGCCCTTTAGCTTTCAGACTAATTGGTGTTGAGAATGTGAAGGTGAAATTGGTTTCATCTGCAGCAAGATCTACAGAAAAGCGAAGAAGACACCGTCTAAGTGGTGTAAATTACCCGTCGCTTCTCGTTCCTGCGTCACGCTGCATCTTAAAGCTTTTCCACTTTCTTCTTCTTTTCCTCTTTTTAAGTCTCCCATGGGGAAGTCAAAGCTACTGAAGTAATTACGCCTAATGATCACCTGATAATTATAATGGTTCTCACTTAAGCTAATTTCGGGTTGTGTTTGGGGGTGGAGGCTCTGCGTAGTTCTGTAATACCCGCGGTTATGTGTGCGTGTGTGTAAGGGGGAACGGGTGCATGAAAGAAAATGAAGAAATAGGGCTAGGAGGTAGGAAAAGAAAGAGAAGATAAATTTCTCTGTCTTGCGGTTCTCGTTCAAGCTCTGCTGATACAGTGGTACCCAATTACAGCGTTCCTTATGAAGCTGATTCAAAGGGGGAGCGACCCTGTTGTGCTTCTTATTTAAAGCTCAGCTGATACGCCTGCTGGAGATATGAGGATTGATGATGTTTTCTGTTTCGAGTCTGTTTGTGTAATCCAAGTATTGTTTGGATTCTTAAAGCTGCCCAAAATCTGAAGCAAGCTTGCTGTATTGATTTATAGCACCGTGTAGTGAGATGTTTCTTCCTTTTGTTTCTTTCCACCACAATCTCTTATTATCAGTGTTTTCCTTTCTTTTCTTTTGTCACTTAAAGGTACACACTGTTATGCGTTGTTTACAGTACAGTATGCTGAATTATAAATATTTTAACTAGGGATACACCCTTACGAAATTCCTGTGCCTTATTTTTAATGACGCATGATGCACATGGTTCACATGACACATCGAACCCAACCTATGATTTTGGTTTTACTGTGCACAATTCATCAATTCAGTACATATTATTTTGTGAATGTTCTTCTAAATAGTAAAACATGACACTATAGGCGGTTTCAGCAGCAACAATATAAACAAACAGCTTTAAAAAAACAACTTCCAGTAGACTTTCACATAGTATCAATAACACCAGAGTCCTTTCCTTTTACAGTAGTTTATTACTGATAACAAGGGAAGTAAACTAAGCAATAAATTCATTTTGACTAATTTGGGTAAAATTATGTTTTCCTCTACCCATTCTCACCAAGATGCGTACAAATGACATGCAGTGTGATTATCGTGCAATAGATATGCCAAATTCTGCTTTTGCGTGCATATGATACGCCAGTCCTTCCCATTCACTTATATGGCGTATCGTTATGTGTCGTTTTATTTATTGTTTTCTCATTTGTTTTCTGTTTTTTAAACCATTTTCGTTTGGGGCAGATTTCAGATTTGTTTAAGCAGGTTATTTAATATACAGGTTTCTCTATGTTTTTGTCTATATTTAAGCCTTGGAGTTGGGGTTAGAGATGGGGTTTGGGTTAGGATGTCATTTCTTATACCAAGAAAGTTGAAAAAATTAAAACCACTATTTTCTGTTACAAACTTTCACATCTTTAGGTTATAATTACATTAAAAATACAAATCCATAATTTGATTTTCAAATATTTATTATAAAAACTGATAATTTTTTTCCACAAATTGCAATAAATCCATGACCAATCTAATCCAAGTTTTTTTTTTCAAAATGCTATAAATCTATTAAATCAATGTATAAATGTGCATTCATCTTTGCCATGTTATATTCATTTAGTTGACTAGTGGTATACACTGATTAAACATTAATGGCATTAATCAAAACACTTTTGACTTTTTTCATATTAAGAACACTGTTATTGCTGCTGTCATCCTTGGGACATCGTCGCTGAACTTTTTTGACAGCGAAAAAAACTATCACTTTTTTATGCAAATGTTTTCTCTTAATTGACGAGATAACTCGTCAGTGGCATGAAAAGAGTTAATACTGACCAGATAAAATACTGATTTTGGCGGTAACTCATTTAAAAAAAGACGTTTATGGCGTTTTGGAACCAAACTCTTTTTATTATATCTAATGCATATCAACAATTACACTGAGTTAATGTCACTGTGTTATATTAAAGGTGCTCTAAGCGAATTGAAGCGTTTTAGACCATAAAACATTTTTTGTTACATACCGGAAACATCTCCTCACTATCTGCTTGCTGCCTGTCCGCTGATCAAACTGTAAAAAAACGCGATCTCTGTAGACAGCCCAGGCTTCACAAACGGCAATATCAACAAATGGCCAAACCTACAAACAGAAACCATAACAAAGTGTTCCAGCCAATAGACGACAAGAAGGATTTGGGGGTGGGGGTTGGGCGCGTTCATGAAAGCACGGAAGGGAGGGGGAGGGGGAGGAGTTAGCTACGCTCTGTCTGTTTGAAAACAGTTCAAACATCAACAGGAAGTGACGTCGCACATTATTCGCTTAGAGCGCCTTTAATGTATACAGTGTTAGCTACAGGTCCTTCAATTCTTGCCTTGCTGCCAAATCTCTCTGTTTTGATCCATGCTCATCATCTCCACTCGTGTTAAGCAAACCAAAACGTTTTATTTTCACCCAGGAAAAAATCTGCTCAAAGGGGTGAAAAAATCTATAACTTTTTTCTTAAACACTTAATTTAAGAAAAATTAGTTTACCACATTGGCAGATTTTTTAGCTTGTTTTATGCTCAAATTAGGGGCCATAATTTGAATGCGAAATCATGCGCATCTCGTCAGTAAAGCCGATTCTTTGATTAGAAGTAAATCGCCATCACCTGCTATTAAGATGGAGCAGCATTTACTACACAAAGCTGTTTCACTGACAAGCTGGGCCATATCACATACATATAGCAGATACGTCCGCGATAATTAATGCGAAATTGCCCGGATTGTCAGTGAACTACGGCTTTGTGTAGTAAATGCTGCTCCATCTGAATAGCAGGTGATGGCGATTTACTACTAATCACAGAACTGGCTTTACTGACGAGATGCGCAATGACAATCACATGACAATTATTGCCCATCCCTAGCTCAAATTACTTTAAATTATAATTTTTTTGTATAAAAACAAGACTTATTTTCTTAGATAATTTTGCTCATTAAGAAAATACATATTGATTTAAGAATTTTTTAGATATTTGTACTAAAAACAAGACAAAAATACTAAGTATAACAGGGGTTTTCAAACCTGTCCTGGAGGACCACTATTACTGCACATTTTGTGACACACCTCATTCAGTTACCTTACACACCCAGTTCAGGTCTTGCAGTCTCTACTAATGAGCTGAAGATTTAAACCAGGTGTGTCTAATGAGGGAGACATGCAAATTGTTCAGTACTAGTGGTCCTCCAGGACAGGTTTGAAAACCCCTGAAGTATAAGTCATTTTTTTCAGTGTGTGGTTTTGATTTCCAGGGAACATGAACACACACACATGGTCCTAAAACGGTTCTTGTGTGAATGCATCGTAGATAAAAGCGTCTGTGAAATGCATTAATGCAAAGATAAAAAGGTTTATCTCTATAGTCTACCTTTAAAATGTAAAATATTGTTGCATTCCTGAAACGACTTTTCTTTTTGTACTGTATGATGTTACCTTGGCAATCCAGATTATTGGTTTATTTTAAACAGTGAGTTAGCTAAAGTTTTATGCTACTGTTGTATGTAATTCCACCTTTCTAAACATAGTAAACCCATAAATTCAGTGTCAGTTAACAAAAAAGAACATCAATAATAGCAAATAATGATTTTTTTAAAAATAAAATAATTATAAATTATAACTTCTTCACAATCATGTCTCATTTGAATGGACTGCCCCCTTTTTGGGATCCAATCTGTTTTTAATGGATAAAGCCAAGTCAGTCACTTTCTTCTTGTTGAATATCCTACTTTACCTATATGTTACCGGGGCGTTGCTAGGGTCGGATGGGAAGGGGAAGGAGAACATGAATACACATGAACATAAAACAGTGAATAATTTTATTATGATGATATTAATTGTAATGTGAACAAACGCTTCACAGTGCTTTAGTTGTCCGTATTCATCTTTGATCTCTCTGTGCTCACGGTGGTTGTCTTTTTTATGTTTTTCTTTTTTCTTCACGACTGCCTGACTGTCTTTTTCTCTCGTTGATCCACCCTTAGTTTGTGTCTGCTACTTTTTGCATTCCCACTGTATTTCTCTCTTTTTTATGTAGGCCTAGCTTTATATGTAGGGTCTTGTTTTTTTATCCTGATTTGCATTATTTTATATTCTGTTGCCTGCTTTTCAACCTGGAATTTTTTTTTAGCTCATAACATTTTCAAATTAGTGCATTTATACCCTGTGCTATATTTCTCATAGGCCTTTATTTTATTGATTACAGTTATTTCATTTTTTGTAACTTGTGAGAAGTTATTAAGCTTTTAAGTTATTAAGAATTGAAAAATAAGATAGTTATTATATTATAACTTGATGGAAGATGATGTTCAATGTTAACAGTGCCCACCTGTAGGCTGGAATAGATACTGTACTATTTAACCGCTCGACACATATGACAAACTGCAGAATAAATCACGCTTAAAATAAGCGCTGATCTACCACAGACAGATGGATTTTGTGAACTAGGAAAACAAATTAAAAGTAATAATAATATTTTTTACCTTAAACATTTTCATTTCTCAAAACTAGATCAGGGGCTTTTGACAAAACATTAGCTGTATGTGACATTACAAAGGCCAAATCAGTTCCTGAATGCCATCTCCTGTTGACTTTAAACTGTTTCTAAATTGCACTTTTCCCATATACCCCCGCAGGAGGAAGCTACAAGAAGATTGGATACTATGATATGACCAAAGGCAATCTCTCCTGGTATGGGAATGACAGGTGGATAGGTAAGGACGCATTTGTCTCTCTCATCTCCCATATATGGTCTTGTTTATCACTGTCTGTTGCGTTCTCCTCAGCTTTAAAACTGCTCGCGCACAATCACTCACTCCATTACTCTCGCTGAGCGCCGCTGCAATATTTCTGCATCTTTCCTACTGTCACAGCCTAGCATCTTAGGCTCCGCCCCTCCCGGAAAGCGCATACGACAGGCTGCTACGAGCCGTTAATCAATCAGTCAGTCAAATTCTGCTTAGCATTCTATCCGTGAGGGCAGAACCCTGCGCGCCTCAACAAAAACAGACAAATGAATGACATTAGAAAAAAACGCCAGGAGTTAATTCCAATCATAACTTGAGCAAGGACGCGGATAAAAATTGCGCCTCGTATGAAATGAGTGATGGTTTCATTTAATCTTTCTAATTGCGTTTGATGACCAGTTCACGCTCGGTTTCGGAGATGCGGTATTGAGAAGATTCCAGCTGACAGCTGAAAACAACACAAATCAGAAAGACCCGGGCTGCTCCACAGCTGCTCCCAGCACGCGCTAACCTTGACTGCATGACTATGAATCGTCCAATCAGCACATGTGCCTCACCAGATTGTCTTTGCCTGTCATTAAACGCTTGAGGACTTTGAACGAGACTTGTGATTTCGAGAAATATCCTTGGGTTTTGTCACACCGGCCTGGTTTGTAGCTCGAGCGCTGTAACGTCACATCACCGCACTAATTACATTTACATTTATGCATTTGGCAGACACGGCAACTTGCGGTGCATTCAAACTATACTTTTAATAATCAGTAAAATGCTAAGCTATGACCTTTTGTATTATTAACGCGCAAGGCTCAACCAAGTGAGTTGATGGAATCATAATGTGACTATTTCTATTTCCCTAGACAGGCCTTGTTCTGTTTTAAATCTGCTTATTAGCTTATTAAAATCTCACCGAAGCAGCGAGCTCCATGGCAACTGTCAAAAGTCCATGTCGCTAAATGCGATAATTGCGATTTTCACAAGTCATTTCGAAGGTCCTGGTTTTCATTTATTTACCCAGCTTGCGCCTGGGAATTGAGCCCACAGCATTGGTGATGTGGAGAGCCCTTGTTTAATGCCCCAGGTGGCTCGCTAAATCTGGCACCTTTAACTCCTGCATTAGTTATCAATGATACATCTCTTTAGAGGTCACCGCTATAACGGCAACCCTTGCTTGTGCCAGACTGCGAGTTGCTGTTTCGGTTTACAGCAATGCTGAGAGACACACAAGTGATGTCAGAGGTTGTCCTTCCCACTTAATAGGGAAGAGATAGTGTCTCTTATCCAGAGACCTTTGACTAATGGCATAAAGTCTGGTTCCCGTTGTAATGACCTTCCTAAACGCTGATTATTGTATAGGGCTGTGATGTTTGTCATAACCACTGGTAAAGTGCGAGCCGCGTTGGTGTGCACGTCACAAACTGAAAAATATTAAGTACAATCTCACCCGATGAAATATCTTTAAGTTTGTGTGAACACAAATGGCAAAGACTCAGAGTTAGTGCGCTGTTTGCAAAGGGGGGCAACTGATATCATGAATGACCCGCTGGCTTAAGTGGAACAATGAGGCAATAAATTCACCCTTGGTCACTCAAGGTTGCAAAAAAGTATCAATCTGTGCTACCAGTACCCCAATAAGGTTCCTCACTTGAACTGTGTGTTGCTTCACAGATTAAAGTGCTACAAAAAACACGCACATATACGATTTCGTGGGTGCTCCTGGGCTCGGCTCAAGCACCCACCGAAATGGCGAAGCATGGTATGCTCAATTGCTACACATTTTGCGTCTAAAACCACGCATAAAACGTGACCACACCGCTTTTCTCCTTTTTTTCAAAGGGCTTGGGCGCTCCAGAGCGTCTGCCGTTGCTAAGTAACCTAAACATCACTTGACGTTGTGACGAGCACCCACTGGCAAAAAAGAAATCGGCGCCTATGAACACGCAAGTTTGATAAGAATTGTATATCTGATGCTTGTGTATATTTTTTTTTTCAAAATATATGTATGCATTATACGTATATAAGCTTATCAATGCATGCATGCGCATGATACATATAACCTCTGCATCACCGCGGTGAATTAGTGCATTACCATCGCCATGGTAAAATACTGCCACCGTCACAGCCCTATCAACCCATTCTCAGAATTTGTGCCGATCCAAAAGTATTTAACAGAAATAACTCGTAAAAAACGAACGTATAGTTTTGTATGTATATTAATGTACATTTTTTTGTTTTCTGGCAAGTAGATGTAATGCCCTTGTTCCCTGAAGTTGTCTGAAACAGATTAGAGCGAGAAAGTGCTTTCCAGGTTTCTGATCAACATGCGTCAGATGGTCTGCACACAGTCTAGTGGGCGGAGCTTAGGTGTGCCCTTTGAAGCTGAGACTAAGGTGAAAATGAATGCAAGATTTTCATAGATGACGTGGCGAGGGACATCAGCAGCAGATGACCCTTGATACGGCTTTGTTTTTGTTGCGTGAGCCGTTGGCTAAGCTGTGCCATCTGACAACCGCCACAGGAATGCCACCCATCACCTTCCAACCTTGTCGCCATGGCGCTCCTGGACAGATTATTCCAGTGAGACAGAAACGACGTATGCCTAAAAATAATTGTGCTAAAATAAAGGCTCCTTGAAAGAAAGGGTGACTTTGCTTTCGAATGGACGCCACATTGCTCCTGTTAAATCGACTTGCTCATTGCAGAGTCATTTGCTCCCCCAAGTACATCACATTCGGACACTTCGGAAAGCGAAGGTCACGTCCCTTTACCTCCCTGCTGAACAGGATCATTTATGTTTGACTCTTTATGTTATTGTCTCTCGCCTTCTCTGCTCTCGCTCATTTTATCTCGCTCTCCCTGGTCGCCCCTGACAACCACTGCATCAGCGCCTTGTTCTCTCATCACTGTGGCAACCATTATGGGTCTTGGTCGCCATGGCAACATACTGTCCCGATTCCTCCATCAAGGACAGAGGGAGATATTAAACAACATTGGCTCTCTAGCCATACGCACAATCCGTTATTAACACACCACATTTACATTCATACACACACACACACTTATTCATTGTCGACCCAAATTGCTTTTTTAATGCGAAATCAAAATAGATGTTCCTGATGCTATTTGGGATGATTTAAGAAATTGTAATCTCCAATCGAAATGTAATAACTTGCTCTGCCTCTAAGCTAATGTTATCAAGCCCTCTTATTCATAAGCCCCTGCTCCAGTCGCCTGAGAGAGTCCACCAGATTCACTATCCAGTCAATTTCCAAGGAATAAAACCTAGTGCCACCCTACATATTTTCTTTTTATTTTAAAATACTGCACTCTAAATATACATTGATGTAAGATATCTTTGTGAGCACCTAAAGCTCTGCTTTGTACAGCAGACACCCGATTGACTGCTAATGTCTGTGAATGCATTAACCAATAAAAACAGTGAGCTGTGAATAAATCTGCTCCATTAGACGCACATTCAGAGTTAATTTTAACACCATAGCAACACTGCCATGTTAACATTCTGACCTCAAACACCATAGCAACTGCTTTCTATTTCCACAAGCACTTAAAACAACGAGGCATGCCAGTTTGCATCCTAGGTCTAAGATTGTCCCAGAATCCTTGGCGCTGAGCACTCCCGTTCAGTCCAGTCTCACGGCCGACTTTAATCAATACCAGCCTGATGAGTGAGGGAGATTGAAAACCTCTAATTAAGACTGACAGTCCAGACGCTTCAGTGAGGGCTTCCCATGAGACCCATGGACCACAACCCGAAGTCCTGATGGGTTCGAAGAGCAGGACTGTATTAAACGGCCACTTCTGGAGATGGCTGTAACAAGCTGTTTGATCTGCACCCAATTTGTCACAGGAAAAGAATGTACCCCCTGTGTACGTTTTATCTACGGCCCACTATTAGACGAGAGCTGACCACAATGCCCCCAGATGCGCCATGCTATTGGCAATTGGGCTGTCGATTACATGTGCGGGGGCATTGAAAGAGTCAGTGATGAAATTGGTTCTCGGGAACAAGTTTTAGTCAAATGGGAGGCCAGAGAGAGAGAGAGAGATCTTATTAAATTTACTCTTTCTTTCTAAGCTGAACTCAACGATCTAAGTCTTTTCTATGTACATAAAATGCAAATTTCTCTCAAATATTGTTCAAAAATCTGTCTAAATCTGTGTTAGTGAGCACTTCTCCTTTGCAGAGATTATCCATCCATCCATCTCACAGATGTGGCATATCAATATGCTGATTAGACAGCATGATTATTGCGCAGGTGTGCCTTAGGCTGGCCACAATAAAAGGCCACTCTAAAATGTGCAAATGTTATCAAACAGCACAATGCCCCAGATGTCACAAGTTTTGAGGTAGCGTGCAATTGGCATGGGGACTGCAGGTATGTCCACAGAGCTGTTGCACGTGAATTGAATGTTAATTTCTCTAACATAAACTCTCCAAAGGCGTTTCAGAGAATTTGGTAGTACATCCAATCGACCTCACACCACAGACCGCGTGTAACCACACCAGCCCAAGACCTCCACATCCGGCATCTACACCTCCAAGATCGTCTGAGGCCAGCCTACCGGAAAGCTGCTGCAACAATTGGTTTGCATAACCAAAGAATTTCTGCACAAACTGTCAGGGAAGCTCATCTGCATGCTCGTCATCCTCATCTGGGTCTCGACCTGACTGCGGTTCGTAATCGTTACCGACTTGAGTGGGCAAATGCTCACATTCAATGGTAGCTGGCACTTTGAAGAGGTGTTCTCTTCACGGATTAAACCCTGTTTTTTAATGTACAGGGCAGAGGACAGACAGCGTGTATGGCGTTTAGCGGTTTGCTGATGTCAACATTATGGATCGGGTGGCCCATGGTGGCGTTGGGGTTATGATATGGGCAGGGGTATTATATGGACAATGAACAAAGGTGCATTTTATTGATGCCATTTTGAATGCACTGTGATGAGATCCTAAGACCCATTGTTGTGCCATTCATCCAAAACCATCACCTTGTGTTGGAGCATGATAATGCAGGGCCCCATGTTGCTAGAATCTGTACACAATTCCTGGAAGCTGAAAACATCCCAGTTCTTGAATGGCCAGCATAGTCTCCAGAAATGTCACCCATTGAGCATATTTTGGGATGCTCTGGATTTGCGTATATGACAGCGTGTTCCAGTTCCTGTCAATATCCGCACAGCCATTGAAGAGGAGTGGATCAACATTCCACATCCACAATCAACGTGAGATGTGTTGCACTGCATATACGGTGTTGCACCCCAGTAAAACTGTGCATTTTAGAGTAGCCTTTTTTTGTGGCCGGCTTAAAGGGGGTCGCACACCGGACGTGCAGCGCAGCAGCATTCTAAAATATTCAAACACATTGTTTTCTATGAGGGTACGCACATGGGCACCCAGCTACGACTCAGGAAGTTGCTAAAATCCCTGTCGCGCCACTAACATAGTTTAACATTAAATAACATCATATTTGTCCCAAATCATTAACGATTAACATTAGCTGCCAACGTATATTTTGCATTTTGAAGTATACACTATCTGACTAAGCTAGCGCTATTTAATGTGCACTTGCGGCCTTACGATACCTCCGAGTTGTCATAGACATGACTCGACACGGCGCTTCAGCCCCTCTAAAATTCTGCCCAGCCCCCCTAAAAAAATATTTGATTCAATAATTTGTGATCGCTTTAGTCCCCGACTCCCCTATAAAACTCTTTAGAAAAGGCGTCATGCTGCGTCAAGTTTCGGCTCCTCCCCTGATCTGAGTCAGAATGGATTTAGCGCATTTTTCAATCCGCAGGGGGGCCGAGCAGAGCGAACATCAGTAGTACAAGGTGTGTGCAGGGCGGACTGGCCATCTTGGCCTGGCGGCTGTTCTAACCTGCCGTGCAGTCAGCTTAGGTTGACATGTGAATATGATATGAATGAATGACGGACCTCTTAAAATCTACGAGTCAGTCAATCACGGTGCGAAAATGCCCCCACATGACCTAACGGCGACAACCCCCTGCCTTTTTGGCTTTATCTAACAAATATGCAGCGCAAAGGAGAAGCAGAGAGAGAGAGACGCAGCGAGATGCTGCAAAATCACAGAAATATTCGCCAAAAAGGGAGCAGGTAACCAGTAAAAGCAAGCATCTATATATTGCTGATTACCGTTACAGGTTTTAAAGTCAGGTGCTGGCGTGATGCATTGCTTTATGTACAGTTGTTGCTCTGAACGCATCAGGCAGATCATTTCATGCAGCGAAACCAGGTGTCCTGGACTCCTGGTGAAACACCAGGTGTCCCCAAGTTTTATAAAAGCTCCATATTAAACGGCTGTAATTCCTAAATCCTTTAGCCAATTTGGATGTGAATACCCTCAAAATAAAGCTGAGAGTGTGCACTATAAGCCAATAGTCATAATATGACTGTAACTGGAATACATTTTGGTAAACAGCTAAAATAACACAAAATGTGCCTCTGTTCCAATACTTATGGAGGGCACTGTATTTGCAGAGAAAAAATCTACATCTACAAATGAAAATTTTCTAATCCCATATATGAAACACAGGGAATACAATGGAATAGTGGATTGCAATAAGGTTAGTAGTATACAACCCTACCCTAATAGTTAACAAATATTTTTTTTAATCATACCCTTACTGGGGGCTGAGCCCCCCTAAAATGAAAATCCTAGAATCGCCCCTGTGCGTTTATTTATATTTTTTAGTGTATTTTAAACTTTTTCTTGTACATTTACTCATAAACTGTTATATAAAGCATTTGTTATTTCGCTGTGGCCCTGTACACACTACAAAATTTTGGGGGGTGCCATCCAAATCCCCCAAATGATCGTTCCATGTGTGACTTACTCCCGAAACTACAATACTGTTATTGACACAGAGGTAACCATTGCAATGTTCCACCAATTCACAAGTTTAACTGTTGCTTCAACCGAAGTAATATTGCAGCGTTATGTTCTGCAATTGTAATAAACTACTGTCTACAGAGGCACTTTGTGTGTTGTTGATGTTTGTGAGACTGCTTCGGAGAGCGCTGTCTTGCAGTGTTGCCATGTCCACTGTGTTTTGGGGGATTTATCATTTTGAGCCTTAACTGTTTTTAAAACGATTAAGTTAATAAAGTAAGGTGCAGGTCGTGATATTTTGTTCTTATTTTTAATGTAAAACATTAGAATTTATTTTGGTTCATTACGGGCTTGTTTTGCACAAGTTTTGGCAACACAAGTAAACGCTCATACAACTTTCTCCCTGTGATTTTACTAAAAGGTAAACTGACAACTGAATTTAGCTGCAGTGTGTATGGCCTGTGAGTGGTTCTTGCTCATGTAAAACTTACTGGCATGATACTAGGGTGTTGTGGGATTTTGTTATTGTTATAGAATCAGCGACGATATGGAGGCAAAGAAATATGTGTTCGGTGCGTTATGGGAACCTATGTTTATCGCGTGTTCTCGCAAGACACTTAATTAACTCTGATTACACATGAGATTAAGCAAGTATCTGGCAAACGCGAGCATCTCTTTTATCATAAACCCTGAGGAAGTGTCTTTAGCAGGCACGTATTTTGAGATGAAGAGCCGCACACATCATGATTTTTTCAACGAGTTTCGTCTCCTCGGAAAAGAAGTCACGAGCCGCCAATATATAACATATTTAGGTGGTGACTAGGAAGTTGTGGATTGTTAAGGGGTTAATTATTAGGTTTCAATTATTTTCTTGTCTCTCTCTCTCTCTCTCTCTCTCTCTCTCTCTCTCTCTCTCTCTCTCTCTCTCTCTCTCTCTCTCTCTCTCTCTCTCTCTCTCTCTCTCTCTCTCTAGGCGCTGAACCACCTGCGGATCAAACTGTGGTTATACAACAGTTCAGATATCTATCACAAAAACTCTTCATCTCGGTTTCTGTTTTTGCTGGTTTGGGGATTTTGATGGGGATCGTTTGTCTGACCTTTAACATTTACAACAGTAACGTAAGGTACGTTCAGAAGTGTTTGCTTGTGTTTCTCTTGTGTATCCATGTGAGTTCAGTGTAGAAAGTGTTAAATACATCCAGAGAGCTGCTGGTGTGCAGGGGTTTTGTACTGTAGACAAAATATAACTGTGGCGACATATTAATGTGTTTTATTACAAAGCAAAATAAATTATTTTTAGAAATTATTTTTAATGTATTGGACCAAATATGTGAAGATAAACAATGGACCAATAAAAGGCAACCAGTAAGAACCCAGAATAGATGGCAACTCCTTCAATATTGTTTAAAAAAATACCTTGATAAAATACCAAGATAAATGAATGGAAATTTTTGATAAAGGATGACTACACTAAAGATATAACATGAAAGATATTGAAAATATAACATGGTTTTGATTTATTTTGTATTATTTGCTTGTATTAGCAATACAAGCAATGCATTGTGCAGGAATAAATACAATAAATCTGTATGTTGAAGGTATATACAAAACTCTCAGCCCTACCTGAACAACATGACTGCGGTCGGCTGTATGATGGCTCTGGCAGCTGTTTTCCCGCTGGGAATCGATGGACTTCATGTACAGAACTCTCAGTTTCCTGTGGTCTGCCAGGTAAAAGCTCAGGCATTCTGGGAAATCAGTTTTCTGTGGACGTTATTTATGTTAGTAAATAAGTTTATGAAATATAAAGAGAGGCTCAGGGACTCGTATCATACTTTTTATTATACTGTATATTTTTTAACCACTTTTCATGGTAGCCAAGGTGGTCTGCTTTTCACCTCTCTGATCCTTAAAATTAAATTGGCAGTTTTTGCTCTTAGGACTTCTATACTCAAATAGATTACCTGCCAAACATAATAAAAACCTTTTCTTCTGGTGTTTAGGAATAAATGGTGTCCTTATTACAGTACCGCACTGTTACTGGAGTCTCTGTCTGAATACCAAATAGATGTTGTTGACCTGTAAATGTGGATGTGTCAATGTATTCAGCTTTCTGAGGTCAGAAAGTTGCAGAAGTTCAGAATGATGTATTTTTGCACAAAAGTTTGCTCAAATGGAAGAAAATTGCATTTATAATGCAAAAGGTCGTTGGATAGATTTCCAGGATGCAAACATACTGATAAATGCAGTAAAATCAGATTTTTCAAGATACATCCCTTGTAGATAAACATGTTGAATTATCGTCTTAATCGCTTTTTTGTTCTTCTAGTTTCGTTTGTGGCTGCTTGGACTCGGTTTCAGTTTGGCTTACGGCAGCATGTTTACAAAGATATGGTGGGTCCACACTGTGTTCACGAAGAAGGATGAAAAGAAAGACAAGAGGAAAGTAAGTAGAGAAGATCGCGGCATATATATGAGGTTAATTAAATGATCTGTACCTCTAAACCTCTTGTATGAATAAACTCTACTGACTTGCTGTCAAGGGGCCGCCGGTACACCTTCAGAATGATCAATATATCATAGAGCATTTATTATTCTCTACAACAAATACATTCTCCGTTATCATCTTTGTATCTGCATCTCGCTTGCTCCCCCACCTCATCTTGCTTTCCACCCGTCTCTCCGTCTGACCTCATAAAGATGGGTTTCCCGTTGTCCTTGAGCATCCGAAAACAGCACATTTATCATCCAGCCCGATTCATTGAGCTCTCCGCACAACACCGTGAGCCGGCAGTCACTCCATCACGACAGACCCTGTCAGGCCCTGTCTGCCATCCCACAAACACACTGTCAAAAACAACCATAACAACTAGACGACAAAGATTTGGCCGTAATAAGAGATGGGAAAGGTATTTTCGAGGATAAGTAGATAATTCCTTTTATTGCGTATTCACGAACATCAGTCATCATATGCAAGCGGTGTGTAACGTTCTCTCTCTGTCTTTATTTACAAAAAAGATATTTAAAGGTTGAAAGAATATTTGATGTGCAACGGGGCGGCGAATTTGCGGCTTTGTCTTTTTCAAATTTTATGCATGCGATGGCGCGTCGATGTCTTTTTGAAATGAAAATCAAAAACGATCACAAACCGAGCTTCAGTTGATTTGTTGTTGTTTGAAGTGGGATCTTCAAAGACATTGTCAGGGATACAAAAGGGAAATAGGGGAATTCAAAAAGGTTTTGTTTTTTATTCCAGAGTGAAAGATGGAAAGATTTGGGACAAACTAATTCTGGAGGAATTTATGCTGGAAAACCATCAACCTCAAAAAACATACATACGTTTTGGGTTGAATACAAGTGAAAGCATGTGAACTATAGCATGCTGTCAATTATGTAAAAAATATTTTTTAATAATTTTATCATTTATTTTCAAAAACAAACGAAAGTTTTGTATTTAGTTAATGGGGCAAGCAATGGAATACATTTTAATCCAACCATTATTAAGCCCATAACATCAAATTTAAAGGGATGGTTCACCCTGAAATGTCTTACTCTGTTGAACACAAAAATAGATATTAAAAAAATTTGGTACCCATTGTGTTCCATAGTATTTGTTTTTCCTACTATGGAAGTGTCTTCTAAGGTTCAGTACCTGGTCGGTTATTGTTTTTTGTGCATTTATAGCTTGAAGTCTATCCAAAGTCACTCCTTAGAAGCATCTCCTGTGTTTCAGTTTAGTTTGATAAAGACTGACACACAACCATCACATATACAGTATATATGACATCCTTTCTTTAGGTGAATGCAAAGATTTTTTGTGTCATTATTTAGGACTTAACAAAAAGCACATCCATCTAGCATTAAAGTAATACAGATGACTCTAATGGGTAAACTATTTAAAATCTGGAATCTGAGGGTGCAAATAAAATCTAATATTAACCCTAATGTGTTGTTAGGGCCATTTTTTTGATTTTTTTTTGTCTTAATTTGGTCAACTTTCTCTGTGTTTCAGCAAATTGAATGATTTTTGGTGACAAATCTTATATTTACACATATTTTAAGAAAATGCTTTGAAATTTTTCAATAACTCAACAATATACCGTGGGCAAATTCACTACCCTTTCGTGTTGTTAGTGGCCAAAAAAGGCCACTGAATTAAACTGCAGTAAAATGTATCAGATAAAAAAAATTCAATTTTTTTGCATAAATCTGTTCGAAAACTACCAAATGTTTAAAAAAATATTTTTACTTTTTTATTGCCAAGTTCATAAGTGATGTCACTGATTTGAGGAAAAACACACAAAATGACTGATTTTCGATATAAAAGTGATTGTGGGCTGGATTTTTTTGCATTTTTCACCTTTTTCTTTCTTGGGCATGCCAAAGATGTATAAAAACATTGGCTTTGATGCATTTTTAGGTTTCGTGTTTTTTTTTCCCGCCGCCATTGTTTGCCCCATTGACTTCCATTATAATGACATTAATTTGATTGCAGAGCCACGACACCATATTATCATGCATTCTTGATTGTTGGTGGTTTTTCCTTTTGCAAAGAGGAATCACAAAAAAGTTTTTAAATATTTATAGTACGAAATTTACAAAATATCTTCATGCAACATACAGTACATAATATGTACAAAAAAATGTGATCCGTGCAGCACCCTGGTGGGCAAAAAAGTGGGACAAAATGGCAGATTAAATTGGAATCTCCACTGGAGCGCTGCACAAGCCGGTCAAATCTCCTAATATTTCAAGCCGCGAGTATTTAGATCACATGTCAGAAGAAAAACAAAGATTTCAACAGAAGCTGCAAGTTTATGGTATTTAAGATTATACACGATAAATGCACCCGATTCGTATTTTATAGTCACTATAGAAACTAATAAATGAATGCCAGACCTCCACTTTGGCTATGTGTACATTTATTTTGTGGACTTCCATTTGCTGAAACAACAAACAAACAAAAATGGCCCAAACAACACACAAGGGTTAAATAAATAGGACGTTATCAGATTTTATTACACGGCTCTCTGGAATGCTTGATTCTGATTGGTCAGTTGAGACATTTGCAGGTTCGTTCTTTTCAAATAATAACCGCTCCAAAGTAATAACGCATAGCCAGTACTACTTGTTCGATTAAAATCGCTCCGCGCCAATAAAGATTACTGTTTGGCGCCATCTTTTGACAAACACTGGACAACCACAACATTTTGACATTAATTTTAACATGTACGGAAAAAACAAAACATTTAAACAGTGGATAGAAGAACGGACAACGACAAGACACAGACAGCTTACTGAGACTGAACTTGACAAAATAGAGCATGACAGCTACGAAGCCAACACACAAAAAATACAGAATGGGCATTAAAACTTCTCAAAGACTGGCTAAAAGAGAAAAAAATGGAGACAGACAAGTATGAAGCAGAGGATCTTAATAAGATATTACGATCATTTTATGCATCTGTGCAAAGTTTCGCGGAAGGATAAAAATGTTAATTTAAAACAAATATGCCAATAAAATGTTTCAAATTCATATTCATGTCCAGTTTTTTTTTTCTTATGTGGCAAGTAGCCGTGTAATAAGCGGGATAATGTAGAGGCAGCCGGTAGTTATCGGGAAATAAGCCCCTTCAGTGTGATACAAGACCCTCCGCTTCGCGTCGGGTCCTGATCACACTGTCGGGGCTTATTTCCCGATAACTACTGGCTACCTCTACATTATCCCTTACTTAATGATTAAACAGTAAGTTATTGTGCATTTATCTTCATTGCAGTATCACATCATCAGACAGAATGCAGCATATGTATTATTAATCACAATCTAAATAAATAATCATGCTTTAAGTACTGCATGTGCATGCAACAATTTGCTGGTTTTGCAATTATGTTATGTTATATTGTTTTTGTTGGTACAATAAAATGCGTTAACTGTTTCAAAATACAGTCCATTAAAATCGTTAAGATAACGTTTTAAATCATGGTTAAACTAACATTTGATTCAGCAATATAAAATCAACATCCACTTTTGATGCTGCTGTGCCTATAAAAAGCCTATATATAAGTCTTCTTTACGTCACAACTTATTCAGAGAAATAATAACGCTGACCGTGTATGTTCTTAATGTCATAAAACTTTATTTACACCTGTGTCATTATAACAGCATGCAGCAGACACACTCACCTTAACTTTTCTATAAATCCCTTCGCCTGCCTGATTAAAACATAAGCATTGCAAATAACATCAGAAGTAACAATTCATTTACGTACACATATCCTAAAAATGTATCTTGTGCGACTGATACGCTGTAAACCGAGTGATTTAGATCATAATTTGGGCATAAAAAGATGGCTTCACTTCTCACTGTTACGTTAAGCGTCTTTGCGCAATCTAGTCGTTTATATAGATCAGTGGTGACGGCACATGAAGACTATCAAAAATCAAAATTTATTTTCAACCCAGTGTAGAGTAGAAAGGGAAAAACCCAGCCATTGGGATAAATTAACACACAAAGGGCCCTATCTTGCACCCAGCGCAATTGACTTTGTCAGTGACGCATGTATCATTCGTATTTTGCACCGGCGCACAGCGGGTTTTTCCCTCCACAGACGCACGTCTGCAAACTAGGGAATGAACTTGCGCTCCCTGGGCGGTTCAGCACAAAAAAAGAGGCGTGTTCCGGCGCAAACCATCCCTGATGCTATTTTCCAGTTTCAAAAAACAATTGCGCCACTGACCAGAAAAAAAAAGTTTAAAGTCAGTGGCGCGTTGCGCGTGGTTCATTTTGCTATTTTAAGGGCGCATGCTTGACCATAATGTATTGCGTGCACAACGCGCATACACTTTGCATCTAATCTACACAGATGCAACAGTTATTTTTGCAAATCATAAATTGTTACAATAAAAAATATTAACACATGAGATAAGGGAAATCATAGTGGTGAGCATTGTGGTGATAGTTTTTATTTATTGTGTGGCTGCGTAAAAAAATTCTCATGCCAATAACGATTAAAATATTTTCATAAGTTTGTTGTGTGGCTGTATTACGTTTATTTTATGTAAATAATAATTTAAATGTTTTCATAAGAAACCTTAATGTATATGAACTTGATTTGTAAGAGTACTTTGGGGTTGGACCTTGCTTGCGTTTCTTGGGTCCGATTTCAAAGCCCCCAAACCGCCTTCAACACTTTCAGCGGTGAGGGTGGATGCCGCGATGTCCTCTGCTGGCGTCAGGTGCTGTGTAGAGGCAGATCCACCTCCCGTTACACGGCGTGCCCGATTTATGCTGGCAAGCTTGGGATTCCCCCGTCTCCTGACATCATTGTAGCGCTTGGCGCAACGATGGGGATGCCAGCTGATGAGACAATTGTGGCTATTTCCTCCCACGCCTGTTTAACCGACGCTGATTTGGGCGGGTTTCTCCCATCCCCATACAAAACAACTTCTCTGTCTTTGACTGCTCTTACAAGAACGTGGGTCTCCTCGGCTGTGAACCGCTCCTGGCGTGCGCCTGGTAAATCCGTCATAATAATAGCAACCCGCCATGGAACTTGCGCCCTTGCGTTTAAAGGGAATGTTGGATGACGTTCTGATTGGTTTATTTGACGTTACGCCCAAACCACACCTATGAATAATAAACCTACTTCAGACCAACCCCTTATTGATTTGCGCCCGGCACAAGAGTTTTTTTTTCACGCCGGGAAAATAGCAACAGCGCCCAAGATCCGCCCACAAACTCACTTGCGCGTTGCGCTTCGCACTTGCGTTTCAGATCGTTAAAATAGGGCCCAAAATGTTTTTATATTTCATGTTTATCATTTTATATGATAATAATTGTATGTATTTATTTGACCCAACAATGGGTTTCAACAGGCCAGCATAGGTTCATTTGCAACCCAACAGACAAGAGACAATTTTTATTTTTGTGTGAACTATTCCTGTAAGTGAATCGATGAATGTGCTCCAGACACATGTTTTTTTTCTTAAGAAATCTTTGGTTTTTATTAACTAGGTCATCAGGATGTCATATACTTTGTCTATAACCCAGAACATTCCTCGCATTTAGACTATGAGAGAATTCGAATTCATCCTCACCGTTATAAAGGTCTTTGAGTTTTACGAGCTTGCAAAGTGAAGATTAACAATGCGAGTCACTAAGAACATAAATGCTTTTTATGGTGCTTTTTAAATAAATACGTTTTATGTCCACAAACACTATCCCGACTCCAAAAAAAAAAAAAAAACTAAACAAAGGAGTATTGATTTTACTGCAGTGTAATGGTCTCGAGCGAAATCCATTAAAGACACTTTCCTTACATAACCCATAAAAACATGCATTGTGTAGCAGATTGAATTGACATTCCAATAATGCTCCATTGTTTTCTCTTAAAGCTCTGTGCACTTACACTCTTTATGATGTTGTAAATCACCTCATGTGCTTTCTCATTCACTGTCCTGGATGAAAAGTTGATTTGTTGGTCTTCTCATATCTCAGCAACACCTGGAGCCCTGGAAGCTGTATGCCACCGTCGGGGTCCTGCTGGTTATTGACGTCCTGTCCCTTATGATTTGGCAGATCGTGGATCCCCTCTACATCACGGTGGAGGTACGGCAGCGCCAATGGCTTCAAGATTTAGTTTTTTTTACTGCTGGATTTATTGTTTTGGCTTCGGGATACATATGAAGAAAACATTGTATTAACTACAGCTCCCTTTTTCTTTTCTGTCCCCTGCCTGTTGTCTTTCTTTTATTATTTATCCGAGCAGAAGTTCACTAAAGAAGCGCCTAAAGGGGACGTGGATCAGTTGATTGAACCGTTGCTGCAGCACTGCAGTTCAGAGAAGATGAACACATGGCTCGGTAAGGACTGATATGGGTTTGACACTGGTTTTGTTCACACTGCACCCTTATTCAGATTAACTGTGACCCAGCTAACGTCATTTTTTTATTACATAAAATCATCTTGCATAATATATTTTTTTCAGATAGTTTGGTCCATACAAACACGAGTTGCTATAGAAACTATAATCTGGTTTAACTCTCGTTTTGTTCACACTGCACCCAATTCAAAATTGATTTTTTTTCCAATTCACACTATTATTTCATGAGAATTAAAACTAGTATTGGTTCAAGTGGTTTAGATCATACCAACATCAGTCGCTATGGTAACTATAATCTGGTTTGGCTATGGTTTTGTTCACAGTGCATCCAATTCTAATTAGATTTTCCAATCCACACTATTATTTCATGAGCAATGAAATTAGATGTGTTTGTTTGGATGATTTCGTTCATACCAACATCAGTTGCTAGGTAACTAGGCATGCACGACTAGGCATTGCTTGTTTTTTTGACTAGCTTCCCAGAAAAGTAGTCAAGTAGTCAGTGTTTGTTTACCGTATGTAAATGACTCACCATACGGCGTGCAACATCAGCAGTCTTTGCCGCATTAACGGTGTGTAAGTGGAGAGATGATCCACAGAGCTGACATGATGTGGGTGAAGAGCAGATCTCCATCATCAGATACATGTTGTCTGCATTGGCATGAACAGTGCAATACCAGTCATTTTGAAGAATTTTCATGTACCGTATAAATTAAATCTCAGATGTCCACAGCACCAGCGCGGTTCATTTACACTGTAACATGAATGCAAAACACTTCAATGTCACATTGGTTTAACTTTTGCATAATCCTAAAGGAATTTACATATTTTTGCATGCAAAATACACCGGGATCTGTTTTGTATGGGCACCCTGTATATTGTTACCCTGCATTTTCCTTGACTATAGACCTAACAGGTAACCTAGTGCCAAAACAATGGACTAGTCCAGTATCTGGTGCACTTGTAATTACTATCGGTAAAAAGTTCTTGCCCAGCATGACATTTGTTGTATTGTCAAACTCAATAGAGGCATCACAAAAAGCATATAAAAACACTACGTATACTGTATTTATACTAGTGCTGGGCATAGATTAATCTAGATAAATCTCATACAAAATAAAAGTAATTTTTTGTGTGTATATTTAAACACTCACACATACATACATACATACATACATACATACATACATACATACATACATACATACATACATACATACATACATACATACATACATACATACATACATATATATATATATATATATATATATATATATATATATATATATATATTGTTTACATTTACATGTAAGTAAACATTTTTATTTATATATATATATATATATATATATATATATATATATATATATATATATATTGTTTACATTTACATTTAAGTAAACATTTTTATTTATATATATATATATATATATATATATATATATATATATATATATATATATATATATATATATATATATATATATATATAAAATATAGAATATATAAAAATATAAGTAAATATATACACACGTAAATGTTTCTTAAATACATACATAAATGTGTGTGTATTTATATATACACATAATAATTTAATATATATTGCAAAAAAATTACTTTTATTTTGTATTAGATTCATCTAGATTAATCTATGCCCAGCACTAAAATATATATTTTACATATATTTATTTATTTATATATATATATGTGTGTGTGTGTGTGTGTGTGTGTGTGTGTGTGTGTGTGTGTGTGTGTGTGTGTGTGTGTGTGTGTGTATATGTATGTATGTATGTATGTGTATATGTATGTATGTATGTATGTGTATATATATATATATATATATATACTGTATATATATATGTGTGTGTGTGTATATATATATATTCATATTTTGTTACTATATGGCCAATTTAATTTATTTCATAAAGAACCATTTCTTATAATGCAATAAGACAACTTTCTGTTTTATTGGGCATAATGCTAACATGTATTTATGTATCCTTGTGGTCTTATTGTATTGTTTATATTGTGTATATTGTACTTCTTAGCCTTAAGTTTTTAAAGCCTTTGTATAGATTTGTGCATTGCCACTTGTATATTTGTGTTTTTAATAATGGCATCTGGAGATTGCTTCAACAGAGTTTCACTGTTAATGTACAGTACAGTGACAATATAGATCTTATCTTAACATAATTCATTACGTTATATGTGGAATGCAGCGTTGCCAAGTCTGCGGTTTTTCAGCAGAGTTATAAATTGGGCTACTTTTAAACGGTTACGTGGTTTTTTTTCTGCGAGTTAAAGATTAGTTGTTGGTATTTGGGCTGTGAATGGCCATTGAGCTGGTTTTTGTGGACGAATCTGGCAACCCTGTTGGAAAGATAAAAGAGAAAATGTGAATGGAGAAATAGCTTTAGACAGATTCGCAATAGGATGTCTGAACACGCTAATGAGCGTGTGTAAGAGGTAATGTGGTTTAATGAAAGCCCCAGATGGTTTTGACCTTCAGCTTGTCTCCTCAGGTGTTTCCTTCAGGTAAGTGTTTAACTGATTAAACTAATTAATTGCTTTCTTCGTGAGACAAATTGGACCACCATTGCTCTTCCTGTTCTCCGCATAAAACTGAGACTGGAATGATCTTCACACAGCGTCCTTGAGACACAAGAACGGCTGAACACAGCTCTGAAATTGTGCTTTTCTAAGGTGTTCATAGTAAAGCTGATGTGTGTATTTTTTTCAATAATAAAACACTTTCTTCTGTAACGTGCAGAGGGAATTATACGCAAATTATTTGTAGACTGAGAGTTTACAAACTGTGGGGAAAATTGGTAACGAATAAATAGTGCCACTGTCTAGATAGTTTTAGTATAGGATCATCAGGTAAAAATTGTGTTGAATGCATTTGCAGTTGCAGTTTTTGCTTCTGAGTGCTGGTTTAGTTATGGGAGATGCTGCCGATCTGGTGTACATTACTGCGACTGTACAGCATTGCTCTTAAGCTCCATTAAGCCATATTATAACCAAAGATATTGGATGAAGCAAGATTCAACACTCCTATTACTATTAATAGGGGACATTGCAACACTCAAAATGGCTGCTCTGGGGAAAGAAGTCCCACTCTCAATGAAATGAAAAAAACAACAAACATCAGCCAATAAAGACTGATGATTCTCTGGGAGGGTGGGGCTTTTTACAGAGTCACGTGAGGCACTTACCAACTTGTTCGCATGCGTAGTAGCTAAAACCACCTGGAAACGGTGTTTTACCACAATTTGAGCTTAAAAAACAAACAAAAGTTATGGTACAGTTGATGTCAGGTTTAATTGTTGGTCAGAAACATGGTGTTTAATTGTGATTTTAACACATGATTTTAGAGATATCTGTTTTTCCCATTCAAGTAGATGGGACTTTAGTCTTGCATGACTGCAAGTGATTTTTGTGATTTTGTTACTCTCTTCTCTATCATTTGATGGATTACTGTTGCTTTAATAAATGGTAATAAGTTGTGATGGTGTTGAAAACAATACCAGTGAGCTGAGTTTTATATACTTGTAAGTAGGGATGTAAGGATTCAATCGCGTGTCCCATTAAAAATGCCTGTCAGAAATCGATTCTGAATCGCAAGGCTGCGATTCTGTGTTTTATGCACAGCTTGTGCATGTACTATGGCATTTGGTCAGAAGGAAGTCCTTATCAATCTAAAATCATTATGAGTCGTTTATAACGTGCATTTAAAAAAGCAACACTCGTTAAATAAAAATCATTCAAAATATTCTTTATTATCATGAAAATACCTGAAACAATTTGAAGAACAGCATATAAATATTCCTGTAGTGATTTCCTGGAATAGGGTTTGTAATGATACTTCTTCTGTGGCACAAAGGGAGTTTCTGCATGAGAGCGCCCCCTGGCGTTCGGATGTGCCTGGATTTCACCATAATTCATTCAATTTTATTCATTGAGAAAACATGCATTTGCATGGTTAATCGCTACACCCCTACTTGTAAGTCTAAACCAGCACATATACTCTCTGGTAAAACTGGATTATGAGTTCACTGCAAAAAATGACTTTCTTACTTCGTATTTTTGTCTTGTTTTCAGTACAAATATTTAAAAATACTTAAATCAAGATGTATTTTCCTAATGAGCAGAATGACCTAAGAAATAAGTCTACCTTTAAGCCAAAAAGAACATACAAATTAAGTAAAAAAATTTTGGCAGATTATTTATTTTTTATTTTTTGCTTGATCTAAGCACAAATTCACTTCAATTGTATGTTTTTTTTTTGGTCTAAAAACTAGATTTATTTTCTTAGGTAATTTTGCTCACCAAGAAAATCCATCTTGATGACAATATTTAGATAATAACAATATTTAGATATTTCTACTGAAAACAAGAGAAAAATACGCAACCCTGTATCACAAACCTATAGTCACGTAAAAAAATTTCATACAATACACGGAAAAAAATTTTCATGACACTGTCACGGATTTCTGCGTTTTTACGTGACCGTGTCACGCATTTCTGTTTATGTGTCATTGTCACGTATTGGTTACTTAACTGCTTTTTTCTATTTCCTAAACCATTGTCACTTTGGTTTAGGGTTAGATTTGGTGTTTGTGTTAGGATGTCACTTTAAGGATTGGTTTATAGTATTTTTTTCAGATTTTTTTATATTTTCTGATTTTTAAACCATTGTCGCATAGCGTTAGGGTTAGAGTTGGGTTTGGTTAGGGATGTCATTTTATGTAAACCTAACCCTAAACCGAAGCGACAATGGTAAGAAAATAGGACAAAACAGTTGAGTAACCAATACGTGACAATGATACATAAACAGAAATGCATGATACGGTCACGTAAAAATGCGAAAGTTTGTGACAGTGTCACAAAAAATAATTAAATATTTATGTTACTATAGGTACGTCATTTAGTGATACTGGGTTGAAATACAAAGTAAGAAAGAAATTTTTTGCAGTGTACTCATAATCCAGTTTTACCAGACAATATGTGCTGATTCACATAAATTTTATGTTTTTTGGCTAAAAAACGGACTTATTTTCAAAAATAGTAAGTAAAAAAAGTACTTTTTTGCAGTGTAGTTAGTAAATGGATAGCAGGTGTTTGTGCCAAATTTCACATTGGTGTAGCAGCTAGTGGAGTAGCTTTAACACGCCTTCAGCCTTGAATAGTTTTGACCTTTATATGTTTTCTTTTTAAAATATTTATTATTTTAATCCATTATTGTGGTTTAGTCATGTATGAAGAATCCGGATCACCGAGCTTTCTCCGTTTTTAAAACCGCCTCTGTTTTGTCTTGTAGGAGTCGTGTACGGCTACAAGGGCTTACTGCTGCTCCTGGGTATTTTCCTGGCTTACGAAACCAAATCTGTGTCCACCGAGAAAATAAACGATCACCGAGCTGTCGGAATGGCCATCTACAACGTATCCGTGAGTGTGTTCGTCTCTTTAAACACATCCCTCTGGATATTTTTAAGAGTGCCTCGGGCGACATTCAAATGTCAGTATAATGTCAGTTGTCGTCCAATTAAAATGCTCTTCAGGTAAAACTGTTCAGCTGAAATGACTAAAATGCCTCTGCAGCGGTTATTTTTTTGTTTTGCTGCTCGAGCTGTGTGGATCGGGCGCGGCGTCCGTCTGGAGCTGTGTGTCACGGTACAGTCGTGAGCATGCAGAAGTGTGGGCTCCAATAGTTTTGGAAGTGTCTGAGCCTGCCACCTCAAATGTTGCCCAGGGATGAAGAGCTTTCAGGAGGACGGAAAGAAGGGAAAAACAGATTCTTCCCTCATCAACAGGAATAAACTTGCATGTCAGTTTGACAGGACTTGAGTTGTAAAGTAGTTAGAAAAGTTGAGCACAAGTGGTCCCTCAGTAATGCTCAAAGTCAAATCTCATCTGTTCAATTTTAGCATCTCAACGGCGTCCCGTGGCTCGTGGGTTACGTACCACACAGCACTTACAGTACACTCAATATAAAGGGTACATACAGTACTCAGGAGGAATCTGTTGCATAAAAGCTTTTGCAAAGCACTATTTGGGCTTTTGATGGTCAGCCAATTCATTGTTGGCTTGTTTTTCTTCATCTCATCCTTTGAGGATTATTTATTACACATCCAACTCAGTTTGAGCTCCGACTTTAAGATCAGCAAGGGCCCAAATTTTGCATGTTAATCTTTTTGTTTTCTTCTTTTATCCAAGTCGCAGTCTGACTCTGCGGCCCTCAGCGAATGCCCATTCTGGTAAAGAAATTCGGATGCCATCTGCCATGTCATTATGGACTACGACACTTTAAATAATTGTGTGACAAGACAATAAACACCCACCTATTCACTAGGTATTAAGCTGGTGCATTGTGTTGGATCACGACATGCGCAAGAACCAATGCAGTGCCGTTTGGCATGTGCGACGTGGCTTATTGGCATCATATATTTTTGTACATTTATTCACCTTATGTCCTTTAAATGCAAACACAAAAATATAAATGTGGATTTTTTTTAGCATAAGCACATTCCTCCCCATTTATCGCACCAAATACCAGTCAAGAGATCCTGCTAAAGAAAGGTCGTTCAGTTGGGGAACAATAAGATGGTGAATGATGACAGAATTCTCATTTTTGGGTAAGCTGTCAGTTTAAGTGTTTTTTAAGTGAGTCAGATGGAGCTATAAACTATGAGGGCATTCAGCAGTGATTGTCTGCATATATTGGCCATTCCAGCATGAATTCTGGAGTAAAACGGTGCAGATTTAGTCGTGTTATAGTGGTGTGATTCAGATCTGGCTCTGTGCTGGCCGCGGGCCACAAACTGATAGCCCAGCAGACTGCGTTGATTTACAGAGAATGCTTTGCACTTTTGGCTCCGTCCGAAAAACCAAGCAAAAAACCGATCAACTCTGTTGATGCCAGGCTCCATTTTCTTTTTGCCTTCTTCGCTTGATTTTACTAGTTTTCAGCGAGATGACTGGCTGTCGATCGATATTTATTGATTCATGTGCCTCGCTCACTTGACTTTTGCTCTCTTTCATCCCCTGCCGATTTTCTTCTTTCTCTTCTTTGATTTTTCTTGTGAATTTGTGCCGTTGGTTGCATTTTTTGTAAGATAGCGAACTGAATGATTTTAACATCCCTTGTATTCCCTTGTTTATGGGAACATAGCACAAAAAATATATATTAAAGGAGTCTGTGAACTGTGCTTATTTTATTATATTTCCCGAGGTGTACTTATAGTATTATTAAAGTTTTTGCCAAAAAACATGCAGCATTAAAGGGGACATATTGGGAAAATCTGACTTTTTCATTGTTTAAATGCTATAATTGGATCCGCAGTGCTTTTATCAACCCAGAAAATGTGAAAAAGATCAACCCATTAACTTAGTTTTGGTAAACCATTCTTTGCAAGCATGTGAAAAAAAGGGCATTGAACACAAGGCTCCCCTTGTGATGTAAGAAGGGGATAATGCCACCCTTTAATCTGCACTATCCAACCACGCCACTGCCATTTAGTGCAGAGATCAGCTCATTTGCATATCAAGGGACACACCCAAAACTTCACATTTTTGTTCACACCTACAAAGTGGCAATTTTAACATGTTATAATAAATTATCTATATGGTATTTTGAGCTAAAACTTCACATGCGTACTCTGGGGACACCAAAGATTTATTTGACATCTTAAAAAGTCTTCTGAAATGTCCCCTTTAAGTAATTTAAGACCTTTTCCACTCTGTTTTCATCCTCTGATTAAAACAGATTTGTGTGTTTCCCCTTTAAGACAATTGGCCTGGCTTGGTGTCCCGCCCACTTCTATGATTGACAGTGTACATGGTACTGAATAACCGCAGTTTCACTACAGCTTTAAGCGCATTGTGTGTTATTCATGTCACAGACACCCAAACAATCTCTTGTAGGCACAATGATTAAAGTTTTCACCACTAATGGGAGCATGTCTTGGTCTGAGGCAGATCATATGAAAATGAACCTACATTGTGACGTCATACGACCATTTTACATTCTAGAGAATGGTTACATAAATGCTTTAAGGTATTAATAAGGAGGGTGTTTCAAACTGTAAAACTTGCAGGATGAATTAATGCATGGGCGTCCGAAGCAAATAAAATATGGGTGGGTCCAAAACATTTACTGGAGGCGGAGGCTCATGTTGCGGACCAAAGCGCCACTTTTTTACCAGAGACAGCGTGAGAGCTGATGGATTTGCGAATGCACGGGACGCAGTCTGGGCGAACACACGTACACTTCGGGAAAGATAAAATGATTGCATAGTGTTTGAAGAGATTTAAAGTACGTGCACACTCTTTGGCCAAGAGTGGAGAGAAATTCATAGCGCATACCTGAATGCACAAATCCCAGTTTTATCCGAAATATAAGGAAACCCACTAATGGAGAGGTTCGCGCATCCTTTTAATGTAGGGTACTTTGTGCAACAATAATGCCTTACATTTGCCATTTAAAGTCTTAAATCACTTTTAACAGAAACCACAATCAAATATATACAATTTACTGCTGTTGTTAATAAACATTTAAAGTTTTTAATATTTAATCTTTTCTGTTAACCTTCTACACCCCACTCCACTTTTAATATATTTTTTCAAAGTTAATCTATATGCCTTACTAGCATGTTTTTTATGCACCTAAATAAATGATATGATCTATACTGATCATATAATCTAGCTAAATCGAGTACAATTACTCAAATGAAAGTCATTTTAGGATGCCAAAGTCAAGTTTATTCATATAAAATGTATTTTACCAGCAACTAAATTGTGGCCAGTGAAAATGCTGAGTGGCTAGTAACTTTGGAAAACAACTAGCCACTTTGGCTGGTGAGCAAAAAAGTTAATGTCAAGCCCTGGTTATAATGTATTTTTGTCTATGTTATGGTGTGCATTTTGTTTCCGCGCCGGGGGGGTGTTGGGGTCCTATCTTCTTTTTTTGTCCTTGGTCAATTACATGCCTGATTGTTCTTGCAATTTTATATAAATCGTGTATTATGTTGCAGCTCCAGATAACGTTAACAGCCAGCTGGCATGTAGTTAAAGTCTTAATGCCAATTTTGCTTGGATTTGTGTGTTGATGAGCGATTTGGACCCTGAGTTCTGACTCTGAATTCTGATTGCATGAGCTGTCCATATTCCCCATATTCATTTTAATGTGCCAAGTTTCTTGCCAACCAAAACAGTCAACACTTCATCATAAATAATGAAATGTATTACCTGAAGAACTGTGTATATTCATCTCTATGTTTCAGGTGTTGTGCATGATCACCGCTCCCGTCACGATGATCCTGTCATCCAAGCAGGACGCCTCATTCGCCTTCGCCTCGCTGGCCATCATCTTCTCCGTCTACATCACACTAGTTGTGCTTTTTGTTCCTAAGGTAGCTCAAACGATCATTATGTCAAAACAAAAAACAGTGCTAATGTAATAATTTGTAATTTTGTTAAATATATATATACACTATTATGTTTATGTCTATAGATGAGGAGGCTGATCACTCGCGGTGAATGGCAGTCAGACCAGCAGGAAACCATGAAGACCGGCTCTTCC
The DNA here is from genome assembly GCF_030506205.2 of Paramisgurnus dabryanus. Lineage (NCBI taxonomy): Eukaryota > Metazoa > Chordata > Actinopteri > Cypriniformes > Cobitidae > Paramisgurnus > Paramisgurnus dabryanus. Next base: position 24,765,371 of record NC_133355.1, on the reverse strand, counting down.
ACAAACAACAATGATGAAGAGAAATCCCGTCAGTTGGAGAGAGAGAACAAGGAGCTGCAGAAAATCATTCAGGAGGTCACTTTCTTGGATAAATATCACAAATTTTATAACTTTCACCTTCTTTTTCTCAGTGGTTTCCATATTTTTAGACCAACACAATCTAATGTCAATTCGTAATTATTTTACCAGATGGCTAATTCATATATCTTTGTATGATCTCATTCATACATTTCTGTACGATCTGTATCAGTATCGCTGGGTTTAGCAGTAGGGTGTCATTACTACTTCTCTTTATGTTTTTGTATGGTTCACATTTCTATCGAAATCACACCACTTCCCGTGACTCAACAGAAACCAGATTTTCATCAAGTATCGTATTTTCTCTCCAACAGAAAGAGGAGCGAGTATCAGAGCTCAGAAACCAGCTGTCAGAGAGACAAGCCCTGCGCTCCAGGAGACGCCCGTCATCGACCAATCAGAACCACAGTACGCCTTCTTTGCCAAATCCTCAGAACGATCCCAAATCCCTCCTACCCCCACCAGGATACCCCCTACCCGCTTCCGACAACCACTCTCTCCCTCCCACCTTCTCAAACTCCTCGGTCCTTTACCAGCCCGACGGCAAGATAAACCGCAACAACTGTCACCCCAGCCGACTGCAGCTCCTCTACAAGTGAGCGCGGAGATATCGCAGATGTTAAAAAGGAAGCACAAACGGGGCAAAGCAAAAGTGGAGACGCTACCTTGATCCACTTTTCTACCCAACAGAACCGCTTTTCTTTCTTTTTTCATTGGTTTCTTTTGTTTTCGGCACGGGAGGTCGTGTCGTTGACTAGTCTCTCGAATCTGTCGTCGTGTCGCCACATTTGAAAGCCACACATGCTGTGAGATGAGCTAGTTTGTTCGAATGACTTATCTTCAAATGTTTGGCTCTGTGAAAAGATGACTTGCGAACATCCTCACAGACACTACTTCGGTCAAAGTGGATTCTGGGTCCAAAATTAGATATAAAATCGCCAGTTATGCCATGAACTGCAGCAATATGTGGGCTGAGTGGTTTTGTGAACTTCGCTAAGGTGATGATGACGTGCATGATATAAATCAAAAACACATAAAGCATCTACTTAAGAAGAACAACTAACAACCTCATTGGAAATTGTATCTTCAGAAGTTCATTCAGGATGCCGTACGTTTATTGACATTTAATAAACCATCAAAACCGTGACAAGAAAGAAAATCTCTACAACATTGATTACTGTTGTTTACTATTTGTCACAGATATAACAATAGTACATTTGCCATTTACTATCAAAAATGTCATGAGTGGGTTACACTATGTTTTTAAGGTACAGTTTAACTCTTTCTCCGCCAGTGGCGAGTTATTTGTGAATTAGCAGAAAACCGTTTCCATGTCAATGATGAGTTTTTACGGCAATCCATATTTCCGCTATTATCCACCAGGTGGCGCGTTTATACAACTTATATAACACTGAAGCAACCACTGATCCAAAAACAGTAAAAACTCTGTACGTGTTTTGATTATTGTTCTGAGTCTAATCTTCAACAAAAAATGTTTTTTTTCTTTGTTTGAAAGCAGAGGGTCTGTTCTTTCATTTGATATATAGTATGTTTATATATTTAAAGAAATTTTCTGGAAGGCATTAAACTTTTGTGAAAATCATAAAAAATGCTGTCACTGGCTGGCAACTTTTTTTAAATACTGGTGGGGAAAGAGTTAAGAACATGTACATTATTTAATATTATACAACAGTTCTTTGAGGTTCTTGAATCTGATTGGCTGAGAGGCTTTTCCAGCCGTGGTATATTCCCGTAGTATCATCATGGGAACCGCTTCCGCATTTTTTTTGTTTTACCACCAATTGTTTAATGCTGCGTTTACACCAACCGCGGTAGAGGCGTGAAGCGCGAGTGATTTAAATTTTAAGTCAATATGAAGGCGCGTTGATGCGCGTCTGGAAGTCCCGCGGCGCGGAATGCGCGTTTCCGCCCGAAAGGCGCGAATTAAGTGTTGTGTGCGGTACGCACGAATGGTGCTTTTTGTGCATTCTGCGGTTCACGCAAATTTGCGACTGACAGCCGAGTTGAAAAATTTGAACTTTGGCGGAATTTCGCGCCACGTTAACCAATCAGGAGCCTGCTTGCTGCTGTGGCGGCAGCCCGGCCCAGAGTCAATCATTCAACCTGAAGGAACGCTTGATATTGTCCGTAAGCAGTCACCCGGAGCTATACGACACAAGTTCTTATTTCAATAGAGGAGACAGGAATAAAAAGGACCTCGCTTGAAAGAGTGAGGACATTGGGCAACCTGGTAAGTTGTAAATGCACATTTCACTTTTGAGTCACGTGACATTTATCGACCCGCGCCGTTTATTTCCCCCCTATAGTAAGGTTACCAAATACAAACCGGTAACACTCTCGATAAATGCACAATCAACATCAGTCATCTTGCAAACAGGCAACCGCATAGCACTTGCCCCTCCCACAAGAAGCGGATTTTGTCCATGACGCACATCAAATGCTTGCTTTTTCCGCATGTCTACTTCGCTCTACACGCGCGAATGCATTCAAACTGTTCAAGCGGCAAACTTGGCACGGTAGATGCGATTTTGACGCTTGAAATGCGGTTGGTGTAAACGCAGCATAAGTCTTAGTAAAGTAGGCTTGTTTAACATCTTAAACCATACTTTCACATATTTGTGACTGAATAAAGCTGCTACCAGAGAGGAAGGTCACACACACAATTTCTTTTAAACATATTAATGTCACAAATACTAAAAACAAGCGCTTAAGTACTTCAATTAACTAAATCATTATCACCAACACCGCTGCCCTCTATTGTTCGACTGTATAAGTGACAGCGCTTTATTTGATCTGCGTTTAGCGGATTCATTTAACAAAATAATTTTTTGGGATAAACCCCTTGAGATGCACCATCTTGTTTTAGTAATAGTGCATCTATTAGCACAGACTGTAAACACTATACCAGTTTGTTTTAAACACATATCCAGATGAATATATAGTGTTAAGTGCCCAGCTAAAAGGATGACCTGTCATCCTGGGATTTGAATCCAACTCTAAAACAATTGGTGCTAAATAGCACTAAAAGCTCGTAATCATAGAAGAACCTTTTTTAGTGCTGTATAGCACCTATGAAGAACCATACGGGGGTGATATAGCACCACTATAGCACCAGATATGGTTCTATAAAGCACCACACAGGTGCTACAAAATGGTTCCCGTATGATTACGAGCCAGTGAACCACTTTTAGTGCTGTTTAGCACTGTTTGTTTTTAGAGTGCATGGCGGAAGAAACCAGTTCTGCACAAAAGAGGCTTTTACATATTTTTTTACACACTTGTGCCGTCCAACTGTTGCAAATAAAATGCAACATAAATGCAATATCGCTTTCGTAGTCGTGTGTTATGGCTTTATATCAGCATGTCTCCTGTACTTGTGCCTCTGGCTAATCACAGTCGTGCTGATATAGAGCAATATCACATGACTACAAGAGCGATATTGCGTTATACATTAATCGCAACGTTTTTGATGCTTTATTAAGCAGTCTTGTGGCAGTATTTTTGAGTAATTTATGCATTTGCAGTATGTCAATAAATAAAGAAGCAGGCTGTTTAAAGGTGCAGTGTGTACATTTTAGCGCCATCTAGTGGTGAGAATTGCAACCAACGGCTTAGTCCACTGCTCACCCCTTGCTTTTGAAACGCATAGAGAAGCTACGATAGCCACCATCGGAAAAACATGTCATCCTCGGAGACAACTTAGTAAAAAAAATTCAGTTTAGGGCTTCTGTAGAAAAATGGTGGCACAAAATGGCTACTTCCATGTTTATCGGTGTATGTAGACAAAAAGGCCTTGTTCTAAGGTAATAAACACACAACGGTTCATTATGAAAGGTCTTTATACACCCCTGATAATATAGTTTTTACTTTGCATTTCTGTCAAGAGATCATTCTAAAAATTACACACTGCACCTTTAAATTAGTAGAAACGCAGGTGTTTTTTAATCATGCTGTTTTAACCACATTTGAACACTGAATCCAATTACGAATTTTGTGATTTGATTTTCAATTCAATTCAGTTCAATTTTATTTATATAGCGCTTTTCACAAAAGTCAATTGTTTCAAAGCAGCTTTACATAAATAGAAGCAGTGAAAAGCACAGAAAAACGACAGATAGCACAACAAAATACAAAATAAATTTGCTGCGGCTATGACTCAATATTATAAGTGCACGTATTACTAAAGCAACGTCTAGAAGAGGAAGCTAAGTAAAGCCCATTTGATGCTGCGTCTTGATAAATATTTTTTTCATACAGTGAGACAATTGCTAATAACCTGCCCTAGTAATATTTCACAGTACTCAGTAACATGCTTGCATTCAAATCATCTGGTATTACGTCCCGGACAGCGGTTGAGTCCAGAGCCGACTGCTTCCTGGGATGCAGATGTACGCTAGGATAATTTTGGTTCGATTTTTTTATACTTGCATTTATTCATTTGGCAGATGTTTCTAGCCAAAGTGACTTAAAGTGCATTCCAGGTTTACATTTTATCATTATGTGTTTTCTCGGTGAATCACATTCTTGACCATGTGCTTACGGGCGGCATGTTCCAGTTTAACTTCCTACAGGAACTCCTTTTTATCATGTGTGTTTCATTGGTAATCAACAAATGTTGCAATTTCAACATGACATCAGCAGCAATCCTTGCTTGACACGCAACTGAGTATTGCATACAATCTCCATCCTTCCTGTTTTGTCACCCCGTAACCCTGTTTTGAACTCATCATAGATTGAGACAAAGGTGGGGTTTTAACTATTTAAAGTTTTGACATAACTTATAAAAACAAGTTGAAATTGTTTAACTAAATTTGTTAAGTTAAAGTAACATAAACATTGATTTGACATCATTTTTACAGTGTATGCCACCCTCTCATAAACTACTTTTAACTCTGTGGTGGATATAGGTTTGCACATCATAAAACATTTTTATGTTGTTCTAGAATGATGTATTATGTATGCTGGCTGTAACCAACTTGTCATCAAAAAGTTATCCCTAGCTGGGGCGGTTCCCTTTTAAAAAGTACACCTTTGCACCTAAAGAGTACCAAATGTATACATGTATCTGTATAATAAGAATACTTCCCCAGTGATTATCGCCATTTGTGTAGCAGACACCAAACCATTTGAAGGGTGCATTGCGAGTGTCACCTTTTATTTTGGCAGTCTGACCGCCCTTGGTTATGTGGGTACACATGTGGGTCATGACTCATGATCAAGTAGTTTTTCCATTAAGACTCATTTGCAATAAGTTACATTACACATCTTCTGTCATTACACACAAACATACATAACACGCACGTCTCACTCATCAGCTGCTTTATATAGTCATCAAACGACACTTCCTTTTGAATAAACTCCCAGACGTGTTACGCCACTTTCCATTTCAGATTAAAAATCCCTGCAGTACGGTAGAGTACAAGGTTTCTAGATTGAGTCAAAAGGAAACTCTTTCACATTCGATCATATAAAGCATTCACGTACTTGTGTGTTGATGATGTCATTCTGACACTTGGGTTAGACTTGGATTCCTTATACGAACTGTACAGAAGTTTCTTTGTTATTGGGTTTTCATCTGCCTTTATTTTCTTCTGTGTCATTTCGGAGAGATTAGATGTACAGACAGCATCGCTAAACATTGGACAATTTTATTTATTTGGATAAACGTGGACAATGAGAGTATAATTGGTCTATTCATAAGTGCTTATAACATTTCCGCATTTCTTAGAGACATAGTATTATATATAAATAAAATATTGACTCATTACTAGATATTTTTAATTAAACAGACTGTGCTTGGAATAGCACGCTATGCTTATCATTTCTGTAGTATATGTACTATGTATGTAGTACAGTTTGTGCTGGTTACTGTATCCTACTGTGCAATTTAGCATTCCGGTAATATTATCAATGGTCTAATTATATTAAACTATGCATAATTGTTATATACTTTTCCTTAAAACATTGTTAAGGAAGGACCGACAAATGTTAATGCATTTTTACACAAACTGGGTTTAAAAATGCTCAAGAACTGTCATGAGGTCAGGTGACAAAAACAAAGCATTTAATGTAGGGCTGCAAAACGATTAATCACGAACAATTGTTTACAGAAGAAATGTTTTTGTTTACATCATATATATGTGTGTGTGTGTGTGTGTGTACTGTGTATAATAATTATGTATATATAAATACACAAACATGCATGTATAATTTTAAGAAAAAAAAATTTTTTAAATATTAAGTATTGATAATTATATATATTATAAATTATATATAAATATAAAATGTATACATGTAAATATTTCTTATAACATACATATATATTCATTGCAAAACGAGATAAATCCATTTTTTACATCTTTGTCATAATATGTTTATTATTATGTTATTATTTTGTTTTATGGTGCTACTTAGCTGTATTTTTTAAGTTATGAAGGTTTAAATCAAAAGTTAAATCAAAATATATATATATATAGACCGTTTCAGCAGTAACAACATAAACAAGCGGCTGTCGCGGTCCGCACGTAACTTCCGGTAAGCTCCGCTAAGAATAAATAACAACAAAGTTCTTTAAACGTAGTTTATTTATATAACAAGCAAAAAAACAACACATAGATTACCTAGGAAACCAAAACATTTGTTATTTTCGAGGAGGCATTTGTTCAAGAGATCAGTTTAGCAACTAGTCAGACCATTAAAAAAACGAAACCAGAAGTAAAGTTCGGATCCAGACGTCTATCACGTGCGTCCGATGAAACCGTCTATATATGCATAATTACACACACATATATGATGTAAACAAAAACTTTTATTCTGTAAATTATTATTTGCGATTAATCGTTTTGCAGCCCTAATTAAAAGTTCAAAATGTGTATGATCACATAATGCATGCTGTTAAATTTAATTTATAAGTTAGTATCCAGGATGCTATGTATACTGTACAGTAGTATGCAGTAAGCAGTGCATTGGTTTTCTGCTCCAAACATAAACAGCTATTGATGTCACTGCAGTATGATGTCACTGATTTCAAATAAGTCATGAGCACTTGTGGTTGGTAAAATGATGCTTTACATAAACACTGACGCAAAAGACTCTGAGGAATCTTGGGGGACAATAAACCCCAGCGTTACGTAATAACATTTAACTGGTGATTTTTTTTTTTCAAATGGTGGTCATGATGCTGGTGCCCATATATGGACAATATGCACAAATGTTAATTGTGTAAATGCTAAATGTACATGATAAATGTATTCTCTTGCACATGAAGTAAATAAAGTATTCGTATGTGGTATTTAAAATATATTTGTATTTGTACTATGATAGGACCTGTACAACATAACTGGTGTCTGGTGAAATAAAGACTATTGTTTTGCTACAATTTTTAAAAATGTTCCTGTCTTTGGTGTTTTTGTGTGTGGGGGGGGGTAGGATATGTGGTTTACGGGAACATGTGTATAATGACGTTTACTATAACCATGGTTTAAAGTGGACATAGGAAGTGTCCACATAAACTGAAAAGCTAAAAAAAAACCTAAATGGTAGTTTTTCATAGATTAAATACTGCCAACAGGTTTTTGTGACATTGGGGTTAGGGACTGGGGTAGGTAAGAGGAAAAGAATATAACAGTTTGAACAGTAGAAAATGCATCGCGTCTATGGAAATGTCCCCGTAAACGTGTGCCAACGTGTGTGTGTGTGTCCTTGTTTTACATTACATATTACATTGTAAAAATAATGATAATATAAGGATTCAGAGCACATGTACAGTATATTATATATTATTAATAATTTAATAATTCATTATTAAATAATACAAATAATAATTAAATAATAAACATAATCTTATTAAGAACTTATATTAATGTAAAATGACAGAAAAAAATTTCTGTAATTTGTTGTGCCCGTTATTTTACGGTATTTTTCCAGCACAACAGCTGCCGGAATTTTACCATTTTTATACGGATTTTGTTTTAACCCTATGCTACCATAATAGAACTTCTTAAGGTTATGTTTACTTTGGTTAGTTTAGTAATTTTTTTAGTTTTTTTATGTATGTTGCGTTTGCTATAAACAGAAACCAGAACCAAAGAAAATGGCTTCTAAGGTGGAATAGTATCTCAAAAAATTAATAAAAAGTTTCATATTCAGATATTTTGATGTTGCAAAACTATTTTCATTGTTTTGTTCTCTTCACCTGCCCCTGAATATGGTGGTGCACACAAGGGAGTTTCCCTCACACCGAAACCACACACTTTCTGATGAGGAAATATTGTGTCTACGGAAACCAACTCGTGCAGCTAAAAAGAGGGGCTTGCAGATGCATGAAGGTGAATGCAAGTTCCCACAATCCTGATTTGTACCATTTTTCCATACAAATATGATGACAACCACATCAACTTTCCCCATCTTCACCTCCACAATGAATATCAATAAGTATTCAGAGCTGATAGCTTTATGAGCAGTGATTTCCACCTTAAGGTCCTGTGTCTGTCTATTTTTCAAACCTGTACCTCCTGTCGAAAATAAAGACCCAGAAAAGAAAAGCCCCAAAAACATATAAATTTTGGACACTTATTTAAAGGTGCATTGTGTAACTTTTAGAAGGATCACTTGACAGAAATACAATATAATATACATAACTATATTATCAGTGGTGTATGAAGACCTCACGTAATGAACTGTATTGTTTTTATTACCTTACAATCCCCTTTCATAGAAGTTGCCGTCATGTTTTTACAGTAGCCCTAAACGGACAAACTGCTCTACAGAGCGTTTCGTCATTATGTTGTCTAAGATGATGACATGTTTGTCCTGTGGTGGCTACCGTAGCTTCACTGTGTTTCAAAAGGGAGGGGTGAGCGGTGGACTGAGCCTGTGGTATCCCACTACTAAAAATCTACAAACTGGACCTTTAAAGAAGTCTAACCAAGTAAAATGAACAATGGTTTAAGTTCAACTTAATAAATTATGTTGACTTGACAAAGATTTTTTTACAGTACAGTTGTGCTCATTGCACTCAAGTAAATCAAACAAGCAGCAAAAATACTTTTTCCCATTCAGATGTACATGAATATACACTCTTAGAAAGGATGTGTTAATTTTTACACATCTTTTTGTGTTTAGCTTTTAACACATTATGTGTAATTTTAACACATTATGTGCCATTTTGTGTTGGTTTTCTGTTAAAATAAAACACGTGTTGTGTTAAAAGTAACACAAAATGTGTTGTTTCAATAATAACACAGAGATTGGTGGATTCTGGGACAACGCTTTAGTGTTTTTTAACATATCCGTTCTAAGAGTGTAGTCAATTTTAAATGCATGTTTACTTTAAAGAAAAGGTGTGGAGAAAGTAAATAGAAAAGTGAAAACTATGTTTATAGATTTGTTTATTACATTTTTACATTTCATTTCATTACAGTAGCAGTGCATTTGACATTCTTCAAATATTAAATAAATAAATAAATACATACATAGTTAAATAAATAAATACATTTAAAATAACATTATTAATTAAATATCTTTATCACATTCTTGCACTTGATCTTGCTGATGGACCCATCAATCTCAAATTTTTTATTCTTCGAGTCGTGTTTTAACATAAAACATATACTAGAGGTCAAAGCAAGTTCAGTTGTTGAAACTTGAGGTTTGACATTTTGTTGTCCATTTTGAAATCTCTTCCAATGTCCTCGTTTTTCATGTGCTTGTTTCATGTTCATAAAGCAAATGCTCCAAAGAAGGTTTTCCCGTCGCCACTTTCGATGCGCGACGCGGAAGAATAGGAGGTCTTGGTGGACAATTCGTCTCCGGCACGGAGTTGAAAGGCCGCACCGAGGTATATTGTGTTATACCAAGACATTTCACTGTCAGGCACCTGGACGCATGCAGAACGCATAGCACTGAAGAGAGCTTTGTCGTCTGAATACGAGTCAGAGTATCGCATCACTGCATGGCTCAAATGCTCGACCTCGTGGTCTTCAGGATCGACGGAATTAGACTTGCAGGTCAAGTGGAAAGACGCCTGACTGTAGACAAAGTATATACCATCTTCGGGAATGATGATTTTATTGTTTTTTAATTCCAGACCACCTTGGGAGAACGCCTGATCCTGGTACCTTTTCCACTCTATTGATTTTCCCTCAATGTCAACTCCTAAAGGAAAATCCAAAAACATGGTCAATGTAAATACCCACCGAAGAAGTGAAATAAAAGTCAAATATGGATTATGGAACAAATAAATCATTCAATATTAAAAGCAGTCAACTACACACTGTATAAAGTGAAAAGTTGGATCAACTTGAAAAAATACTTCAGTTGGTAACACCTAAAAAATTCAGTTTTTTCAACTTAGAAGAAAAATTAAAAAAAGATCTATAATCTATAATATAATTGAATAAAATTTAATAAATAAGTTTTGAATAATTTTTTTATGTGTTACCAATTAAAGTAATTAAGTTGATCCAACGTTTCACTTTTTTTTAATCTAGTGACCCTAAAAAGTATTGACACATTTGAAATGTTGCATTCATTATCATAGCAGCATTTATTATTATTCGAGAATAGCATTTTACTCATGTTTTAGATGCTAAAACTGCTCTAATTAAAAAACTTACTTCAATTGGCAACAACCAAAAAATCTAGTTTTATACACTTATATTTTCTCATTTTAATTGAAAATTTTATGGTTAAAAAATTACTTCACCTGTTGTTGGATAAACGTCTAAAATTATCTTTATTTGTACGTTTTCTGAGAGGTGTACCGTCCTAAATCGTTAATCTAATACAAATGATGGTTGTCCATCAGTCATGCGCGTGTTGATCCAAAATGAGCAGGTGCCTGCGGTCACCCGCGGTTACGAGTCATCCAAAAATATTTTTTAATGATATTCCCGGTCGTGGTCGGTCGGGTCGTTTGAAATAAACATGCCAATGAAGTATTTTAAACAATTACTAAAAAAAATGCGTGCCAGGAAGTGGGTCGGTATAATATTTTTTTTTTTTTTGCGGGTGAATTAGTTGAAAACGTCGTTGTGTGCGGGTTGTTTATACATTGACACGCGCGTCACTGTTGTCCATTCACTTGCGCATCTGACATTTTGGTTTTGGTTTTAAAACAGGCAGGAATTAGAAAATAAAGTGCAGGACTTGCTAGATGTTAAAATAGTTATTAAGAGAGATAAAGTTTTGAACCTGATTAATGCTAAAAAAAAGTTATTAAGAGCGACAAAACGATCTTCTTCGGGCTGACTGACACATCTGAAGCATCCACACAGGCACGTGACCACGATATATGCATAAATAGACAGAATTACAGTTTTTAAATTGCCGTTTTGATAACAATTCACGCAAATATCTGATGTGTAACATTATATTACATCCTTGCATTACAGTAAAACTGTGTGTCTCAATGTCAATCAAACAATTAAATAAAGAAAAAAGTTGAACATATATTGATATTGTTTTTAATTTGTGTGTGCCAAATCTATTCATTTCACCAGTGATTTTAAGGTATGGATGCGGTGATTTTGTTTTTGAACCGTAAAAAAATCTTTAACTGGATGTTTTTGAAAATTAATTTTGCTGAATCTTTCACTAATATTAACCATACATTTGCATAAAGCATCCATATTTGTCCATCCCCATGTTTATTAGAGTATTAAAAACTTGAAAAGTATTAAATGATGGTAAATATAGAATCGACCCATGACAATCGTGCGATTAATCTAAATTAAATATTTTGATCGATTGACACTCCTATTAAATAATAAAATTATCACATGTCTAAATATCCGTAAATAGTCACGCATTTTAGTTTTATCATACTAAGGCCTGATTATGTTTCAAATGTATTTTGCCTTGTCAAATAAAAGTGAAATATCTATATTGTATAATGTATTTCCGCACTATTCAGTTTTGTGATTTGTAAAATGTAGACCCATGTAAACCTCAAAATCAAATATGTGACCCTGTCTGTGAAACATTGTTTCCCCCACAATTGTTTTGTTACCTACCTGTTAAATGTATGGCATGCTTTGTGGTAATATTTCCTTGCTGTGGAGCGGCTCTCAACATGTGTCTCAGGTCTGATGGAGAAAAACAAAGACAATCTTTGTAAGATAACTTCTGGTTCCCCTATAGTACTGTATGGCATGAATTGCTTCATATATAGCAAAGAGGATCTGAAAGCAATGGTGGTTTGAACTCACCTCTTCCGTCACCCTGACCGCTCTGATCCTAAAGAAGAAAAGCAAACAGTTACACACTTATAATGCAGAAACATGTGTATGAATCAGTTACAAGCGAATAAACGAGAAACTTTACCTTATTGAATGTGAAGCAGACGGCAGCGGCGGCACAAAGGGCCACAGCCAGGAGAGCTCCACAGATCCTCCACATGCCTGACTTTGAAGAGTAGTTCCTCCTCGGTGAGAGCTCTTTATCTTCAATGTCTAACAGTATCTCACTATCATGCTCCATCATCATTGCGCTATGTCTTGTAGTCCTTGTAGTCACTTTAAACTATGTTAATGTATCATACAGTGCAGATTGTGTCGTTAGGGCGGTGTAATGTCTCCTCAACGCAGATCTTTTCAGTGCTTCAGTAGGTTGGTCGTGAAAAACTGGACCTTCATTGGGACATTTGCTCTTTTTAAACCTGTGAGACAAAGGGAAACTCCAGTGATGTCAGTGGAGTGTAAAGAAAATGTGAGTGTAAGAGGGAGACGGAGGGGAAACCATAAAAACTACAATCAAACACCCCCACGTTCACACCCACACAAACACAAGTCTATCCTCTATCTGTCTGTCTGTCCGTCTGTGTGTAAGTCAATCATCCTTCTCTTTATTTGGTTTGTGTCTTCTGTACCTAAAAATAAATCGGGTCAGTGGGTTTTCTCTGGTAAACACAATTTCCTGTTTTCATTTACAAAATGATTCAGCGTTCACGAAAGAAAAGAGCATTTAATAAGTGGTTTCTTATCTCCTTCAAGATCTTGCAACATGCATTTTTTTCTTTTCACCTGGGGTGATCCCACATTAGTCTCAAGTTTCTCATCACTGCTCTTCGTGTAGTCGCTCGTACAGAAAAAACAACAGAAACTATTTTATGTCATGTTACACAGATAATACCAGACATTGTTAATAGAGTGTCTCAGGTGAGTCAAGGTTTATGAACCCGAGTTCAACTTAATTTCACAACATTAAGAAAAACTTCCACACTTACTTGACCAAGATTCCAAAACATTCCATGAAACGAGGAAATTACACCAAAAGAACAGTACCAAATAAAGTTACAATTTCAATCTCTCTGAATTCTCGGTTGTTTCTCAGCATAAATGAAGATTCAGACAGCAGACGACTCTGGGCCAGATCTGCACCAGATCCGTGCCGAAGTCGGCAGCTCCGGTGTGGATGCGGTGTGGATGCGGCCCACAGGCGTTTGATTTCTTGGAATTGAGACTTTCGGTTAACTCCTAGTCCCATATGGATCCGTACCGTAGATGCTGACTTCAGAGCAAATCCGCCCCAGAGTCTATTGCTAGTAACCTCTAACCAGATCTCTGGAGTGTCTCAAACTGTGCTTTGATTTGAAATACTAAAGATACCAAAGTCTGCAATTTAACAAAATGTTTTTAACATAAACACAGGCGCTCAACTTTTCTTAACAGCATGCAATTCACCACATTTGTTACTTTTTCTTCTGCTGTTAGAGTCCAAGTTCATAAATTATTTAAGTAACTGAAATCTGTGTTAAGTTTCCTGAGCAATATTTTGAACAATGACGGTAATAGGAGAGCTCATTAAAACAAATGAGACGTCAAACTAAACTTTAAAATAAAACAGCAACTAAGAAAGCCAATATATTTCACCATACTTGTATATATCATACACCGTAAAGTTCCAAATTGCACTTTTCTTTTAAATTATTCACTTAATAACAAATCATTCTGACCAAAGTTTTATTACTGAGAGAGAACTAAATCGAGAGTTGAAAACAGGAAATATATTAGTTGCACAGGATTGGTTTTTAACAGTATGTAGTAAATAAATAGGCATTTTTGATCATGACCTCTCTGACCTTTATAGAGTGCCTCAGGGATAACGTATACGGTAACTCGGAAGTTAGCGGAATACATTCATTTTTCCCGTAAACTTTTGGATTATTGGGGTCATAGAGGTATATTTGTAGCAATAGCCAAACAAAAAATATTAAGACATTAAGTCCAGTGAAGATACTTTGTAAATTTACTACCGTAAATATATCAAAAATGTATTTATGATTAGTGATATCTTTTGCTAAGGACTTAATTTCGACAACTTTAGGCACCCACTGATTCCAGAACCATGTGAAAAGCTTATTTATTCAACTTTCAGATGATGTATAAACTAAAAACCATTTGCCGGGATTTGTGGTCACAAATCATTTCCAAATGTTGCATTTACAACTCTGTTTTAACTTTTGTAATCGGCTAAATTTAGTAGGCTTGCTTTTTAGTAAAAGTGTTAACATGGGGTGTTATAGCACTTTCTGTATAACACTGATAGCAAAGTGTTGAAAAGTGACTTTTTTTATTTCCACTGCTGAGTGAAATGATACAAGGCCCACCACATGAGAAGCGATGATGTAAGAGATCTGTAGGCTTCAGCGTAATATGAAAATTCAAAACTAGGACACCTAAAAATGCCGTTTTACATCTCTGTGGTCACATTTCAGTAGAATCAAGGTAAAGCCCCCTTTAGACCCTGTGACACTTCTTTCTATTTTAAATTCTTATTTTCACTTTTGTTATGGAAACGTGTTTCTTATGATTACTCTCTTTTTATATTTTTAAAGATTCCCATGAAATTACTATTACTGTTTTCTGATCTTCCCCCAGTATGACATTAAAAAACCTATTTCATTATCCACTTCCTCTATACGGGAAGTGAAACTGGATATTGGCCTAGATTGAAAAATAAGAAAAACCTCAAAAAGTTTGGTCATGCAGTTGCCAGAGGTACACAACAAGAACATCAATCCTTGATTTCATGACTTGGAGGCTTAATGAAATATGACAAATCCATATGACTGTCTTTGTCATCTCACTCTTTCTCCATATGCAGCATCATGGCATGAACCGATTTGCAAGACTCCCACATATTCTTGACATAAACTGACAGTGATTGAATAGGGGTGTTGAAAGATGTGGGACACAACAGAAGGGGATTTTGACATCTGACTAATAATAACACTCTTTGACTAATCTTATATTTATACAAATAAAAAACTTTTTCATTTTTTACAGTTTGGATACCTGATTTCTGTGAAGAACAGTGTGTTTACTTTCTACGAATGCATTCTGGGTTTTGTAGAAAGTACACATTTTTGTTAATTTTTTATTGATATGTAATGTGCAATGATCCTAAAATGTATTTTGATACTTAAAGCTCACTTAAAGAATATGAATGTCATTGTGTTAGATCAGGGGTTTGCAAACTTTTTGTCAGCCTTGACCTAAATTATTTACTTGGAGTACCCTCGAGATTTTAAGTTAATATTTGAATAATTTGATAGCCCATTTGCATGTTTACATTTTTTTTTCATTCATTTTAAAGTTTTAATTAGTAATATTTTTTATGTGATTTTATTATACCTTTATCTGGTAATTTTATTTTTTTGGTACAAAAACGTGTCTGTCCATTTTGCATAATATATTGTAGTGTTGTGTAACGGCCACACATGCACACAAATGTCTGGGTTATGTTTGACCCATAATGGGTAAATATTGGACAGAACACACCGCTGGGTTAAAATTAGGGCTGGGCCGATACCACTTTTTCATGTCTGATACCGATCTCGATACCACAACTTTGAGTATCTGTCGATACCGATACCGATCCAATACCATCTCTATCACCATTTTAATAAATTAAGCTGCAAATAACACATTTGTTAGCCGTACAAAAAGCAAATTTAAGACTCAGTGAAACATTGTGCAATACTGCTGCATCATTTTTATTTAAATGTTTCAAACAGACTAGAAGCAACATTTTTAGTTAGTCAGCAAAACAATTCAAAATGTTAAGGTGTAACTTTGGACAATTTAAAGTGCAACTTTGTGCAAATTCATGTTGCTCAGCAAGTCGCGCTTTACCCCAAGTTGCCATGACAAGGTATGTGTTGGTATTGGATCGGATTGTACTCCCCGGCCTCTTCGATATTCGATCCAGCCATTTTCGCAAATATCGGACTAATATTGATACCAAATATCGTATCGGCCCACCCCTAGTTAAAATTGGCCCAATGCTGGGTTGTTTTAACCCAACTGCTGGGTTATTATACCCCATAGTTACATAACATCAACCCAACACTGGGTCATTCTTAACCCAGCATGTGTTTTGTCCAATTCACCCATTATGGGTCAAAAATAACCAGACATTTTTAGCGTGCAACATCCAAATTAAACAAATAAAATATATTATTTTGTTTGTAAGTGTTTTATTTAGATTTTGTTTTACATTTTAAAATTCCTCTGCATTTGCGGACCCTGCGTTCAGTGTTGGGTAAGTTACTCAAAAAAGTAATTAATTACTAGTTACTAATTACATCTTCAATCATGTAATTAGATTACTTTACAAATTACTCTCTTCAAAAAGTATTTAATTACGTATTCTTATTACTTTCTAAATCCTATTTAGTACATGATACAAGGATAGGCTTGAAATGGCTCGAAGAAATAATATATTAAAGTACATCAATTATTCTGGTCCAACTTTAGGGTCCAGTTCTCTCTATTAACTAACTATTAACTACTTTTGCAGTCAACAGCCAACATCTCATTAATGCTAATAATCAACCAGTTAATAGTGAGAATTATAAACTTAAACCATGTTAAATTCACTATTGTATTATAGTATACATAATTGAGTCCATACACAGTATTTAGTTACATCAGAAGTAACTGTAATTAGATTACAAGGAAAAGAGGAGTAATCCCTTAATTTACTTTTCCAAGGGAAAAGTAATTAAATTATAATAACTAATTACTTAGTAACTAGTTACACCCAACACTGCCTGCGTTAGATAAATTAAGTGATTATTTTTAAATTAATATGAACTCACGTTTTCAAAAACGTTTATTAAATAATAAAACATACAGTAAAATAAAACTGTTGTTTATCATCTCAGATTGTTTTACAATTTTATGAAGTCCAGCAATTTACCTTCAGATGCCACTTTAATATTTAGTTTAATATTTAATATTTTAATTTATTAAAGTATAATTTTAGGTTCAGGCAGATATTTCCTCTTGCATTTATGTCATGATATTTTGTTTGTGAAATGTGACTGCTTCAAATAGGTCTAATTTTCAAAAATGTATTGTGTGGATATTGTAAAAAATGATATGTTGTTTTTAAAATGGAGAAACCCAGCCGTTGGGTTAAATTAACCCAGAAATTTTATATTTCACCCAAAATAGGTTAAAGCAACTCAGCATTTTGGGTTGAAAAAAACTGAACACAAGTAAGGTTAAATTACTACCCATCCGGCTGGGTTTGTCTCTTTTTGACCCAATCCTAGGTTGTGTTTATTCATATTGCATAGTTCATAAGTTCCACCGAGACTTTTTCTGACTCTGTCTTGTGGTGTGTCAAAAAGTCAAGTCAGTGATTGTGAACTTTCCAGTCATAATGCGGTTCTGTCACCTTTGGCTTTCTCACCCTGAGTTTAATGACAAATATATTAAGGCATAATGCTCAATAAAACCCTAAGGAATTTAGGACAGACTTGACTTCAGCTGTGACTTCCGGCTGTGGCTGAAACCTTTCTTTGTTTCCTTCACTTACCTGTGTGAGTGGGGGGCTTACCCTTTACCTCTGACTCATCTCTGAGTTGAGATAGTGGGTGGGGGACTATGACAAAATCACACTCCCTAAATACTAAAGGATTCTGGAATTTTTATATGATGATGTGCATACTTTAAAATATCTGTGGGAAGCATAACACAAAGGTGAGCATTCAACAAGCTCCCAAACACACACCTGAATGTCAGTGTTGCAGTTATGTGCAGGCCATTATTTCCCACCCTGTTATCTTTGTTATCCTGTCAAAGACTATTGTTTTAAGGTCAATCTATAATTACTTTGTCGTCATCTAAGATGACAGACACAGGTGTTACCCACTGAGCTACTTCCCCTTGCTTATCACAAACCTTTCTCTGTTTATATTTCAAACAGAATTCCATTACGCTTCCTATGAAGGCTGTCCAAATGCATTTCCTATAACTGCCTTAATGCCACCAAAGTCATTGCCTTATGAGGCAGCGTGCCAACAAGTCCGCTCCCTTCGGTTTTGAACGCAGCCATTGTGTTTTTTCATGACAAGATTGCAATGAAAAAAAATTGTACCACAAAAATGGGCATAACCACATACCTCTTGAATAATAAAAATGTAAGTTCTGGGAGATTAATTGCGATTAATTGCATAGAAAATAAAAGTGATTTGTAACATAATATATAAGTGTGTTCGGTGTGTAATTAAATATAAATACACACACATTTAAATAAATATGCATACACATTAATGGATGTATTTAAGAAACATTTACATGTGCATATATATTTATTTATATATTTTATATAATAGTTTTTTTAAATATATATAAATAAAAAAATTCTAAAATGTATGTGTGTGTGTTTAAATATACATAATAATTACACACAGCACACACACATATATTATGCAAAAATGTACTTTTATTTTGTATGCGATTAATCGTGATTAATCTTTATATATATATATATATATATATATATATATATATATATATATATATTTATATAAATTAATATTGAACAATAGAATTGCCTTAAATGGCAGACAATCTAACTGGAAGATTAAAATATAAAATATTAAAATAATAATAAAGACAAACATACAAACAGACAGAGGTTAGGTTTACTATTAAAAAAAGATTATTATCTGTATGTGAAAAGGGCTATATAGTAACAGTCATAATGGCTTTCTCACTATTTGAATGAATATAGTCATTTTTGTAAACATTATATACAAAGGTTTATATAAACATAAAAAAAGAATATAACAATTTGGTTTAAATTAATTAAATAATACAGTATTTTTTCTCCTTTAATCAGAGGGGACAGTATTAAAAACAATTCAAACATTTTATAAAAATTGGCGTTCGTCGAATTTCTGCTAAAAACACAACCGGAAGACGCGCCCTTCATCCGCCACTCCCACATATACGTCACGCGGATTGGCCAAACCCGGAAGTGAAGATGGCGACCGCCTACGAAAGGTTCAATCTGTAAGTTAAAACTTTTATTTTAGTAAAGCGACTGATAAACACAAACAGACCGCCAGTTTCACTTTAGCGAACGTCAGCTCGTTTAATGGCGGTGTCTGTGGACGCTGTCAACGATTGTTGTTGGTTGTATTAAGGGAGTTTTAGCTACTGGTGGTGGTGGTTAAGCCGTTCATTCACTGTGTTCAGACTGGTTGGGTCTCAAGAACCAGTCTGCCTAGACTAGCATGTTGGATACGTTTAAAACCTTCAGTCAAGGTAGACTGCAATGCCCCAAAATGTTATCTGTGTAAGCAGTTCAGGGATTTGTGAGCAAGCCAGTGCGTACTGACCATTCTGTATACATATAATAATAATGAGCCTGAGCTACTTACTACTACTACTAGCTCAGCAACTGTATGATTTTTAGATATTGTAGATACGTGATCACTTAAGAGGGCACTAGAATGCTGAGGTCGGCTGAAACAGAGCTTTTTTAATGGCCTGGTGTGAACTGGCAAGTCATCTTCTAATAAATCCAGCAATGACTATGCCACAATGAACGTTAGATCCTTCAGATCCAGTTCACAAGTTCTTGCACTAGGTCTCACTAGATCTCATTGTCAGGAAAGTGATTTTGTGTGATTATCAAGTTTGTTGTGAGTTCGGCTATGGCTTCTAATCAAACATGATGACACAGATACAGTGATGGAGAATAACAGGAAGCAAGGTGATGATACAATAAAATGAGTTTATTGAAACTGAACTGATTGAACTTAAAACAGTTATTATACAATACCATGCATGTAATATACTGCTTGTAAAATATAATGTTTTACATAATGGTTAAAATGTTTTATATTATTTATTATTAACTTTGAGTCCATTGGAGATCGTTGTGCAAGACACTACACTACTAACATAACATTGACAGTAATTGAAAGTAAGAATAACAATGAATGAAAAAATAAATGCAGATATGGAATAAAATGAATTGTTAACAATAGTAAAGGTTAGTAAATGCATATGGAAAGAAAATTTGAGAACACTTCACAATAAGGCTGTATTTGATTAACATAAGTTTATGCATTAGCTAACATGAACTAACTATGAACAATACTTTTAGGTCATTTAAAGTCCCTGTAAAGTCAGATATTAAGGGAGAGATTTACTAAGGACACGCAGTGAATAATTAGTGCTGAAAAGGTGTGGTCTAGTAGTTAGTTTTGACACTGACCTTATTGTTATGCTGTGTAATTTGTGCCTTTTTAGTAAATACCCCCGCAGATATTACCATTGCCATCCGCACTTTTCTGGAAATGCGCTCTAATTGACATTTATTAAAACCTTAAATGTCAAGTAAATTTGCATAGTGATAATAATGGGTTTTGGTTCATCTCTATTCAGTGGTTTTCAGAAATCCTCATATAGTATTTATAAATGTCTTGACAAGTTATCAGTAGTGAATAGAATGTCCCCATGCCCTTATCTTCATCAATATGATTTAGTCACTGATGGCACAGTTGTTTGTATTCAGTCTCCAAAAAAAAGACAGTTATACTAAATAAAATAACACCACAAGCCTTTATTAATAAATTTTTTTTTAAAGAATTGTAAAAAAACAAGTTTATTTTTTTGCATAACTTTTTTGTATGTTTGCATTTTTTAGGTTGTTTCCAGATAAGTTAGTTTTGATTTGCTTATTATTCTTAATTATGATTATCATAAAATTTTCAGGAACACTTCACAATAAAGTTGCATTTGTTAACATTAGCAAATGCATTAGCTAACATAAAGTAAGAATGAACAATACTACTACAGCATTTATAAATCTTAGTTCATGTCAATTTCACCCTTTAATACATTTTTAAAAGTCAAAAGTTGTAACCGCTAAAATTAATTAATGCACAATGAACTAGCATGAATTAACATAAACAATGTTTAATTAATAAATGTTAAAAATCTATATTGTTCTTTGTACGTTCATGCTAGTGAATTTTCTAATGTTGACAAATACAATCTTATTGTAACACACACAAAAAAAATTAAAATAAATATAAGTAAGTGCGACAAATATAAAGCTGATAATATCTTACAATTCAAATAAATCTTTTGGATTACAGTATACATTGCATTATCACATTAAACAATAATATTTGGAGCAATTATGCTAAATTGTCATAAAAATAGCATAACAATGTTATAAATAGATTGATTTTCTTGATGCATAATATAAAAAAAAATTCCTTTGGGGTGAGATATGATGTAGGCGTGTTCTTAATAGGCGTTTTTAGATTTATACTTTTATTTACTAAATATAAATAGCATTCTGCTTTAAATACTGAGTTATTGACTCATTGCGTTCATGTTTTTAGAGGCAAAATAGTCTTTAAACAGTTTTTTAATGACTAATTTCACAATAAACAAAACATTGCCAGTGGTGGTATTATAATCTAATTAAAGATATATGTTATTATAATGACATACTTTGCTAAACTAATCCACCCCATTAATAGTTAGAAAATATGATAGCTTTTATCATACACAGACATTGCATGATTGTTATGATTTTGCCAAAACTGTGGTATGTGGTCACAAAATCTGCAGACTTAATATGATCTGTACAACTATGCGTGACCTGATCATGTCCACCCCCAGACTTCGAGACTTATGCTAACTGTATCATCAAACCGCACTGTGAGCCATTTAGTAATAGTGATGTAAATGCAGATTCCTATTGTGGTTAATGGAACTGAAGGTTAACCATGCAACTGCGTAATGCCTCCCTGATTGCAAGCGCATCAAACAGTGCACAGAAAATGTGGCTGCTCAGCATTTTGCAGAGGAAGGAAGGAAGACTCTTAGGGCACGGACATAAAATTCCTGAAACAGATCCTCAAACTCATCACACGCGCTGCCAAAACTTGCTTGATAAAGTGACTTTTGCAAATCTTATCTGTAATTTCCTCCAAGATGAAAAATATGCATAACACAAAGTGAAATGGTTCTCAAGACTGCAAGTATTGTGATTTATGAGAGCTGAAAATCTGCTTTCCCCAGATGGTTTGAGACAAGAAGATATATAAATGTATAAAAGACAAATACAAGTTATTTTGCTTCTGAAAACATAATGTTATGTTGATATCACCACTAAATCAATGCTTATTTGTACTTTTAAGTTGTACTTTTGTAGTTGCATGGGAATACACATAAAATTTATGATAAAATGTATAGATCACCACCCAATGTAAGCTTTTTTTGTGCCACAGCCGCCCTAAACAGTATTGGTGATTTAGGTTTCTGTAATGGTTAATCCAGCATCAGTACAGTATTTCTAAAGCTAAAATAGCCTATAATAATTGTTGTATAAATTGTATTTAAATTGTATAAAAAAGACACACATTTTTTTGGTAGATAGCATATTCTTTCTGTGAATAAAAATGCACAAACCAGAAGTAATAATAGGGGTGCACCGATATATCGACCAATGATGCTTGCTATGCTTCTCAATGAATTACGGTGAAATGCCGCTACATCCAAAAGCCAGAGGGCGCTCTCGTGCAGAAACTCAATATGCGCTGTAGACAAAGAATCATACACGCACAGCTATGACACGCAGCTCCAGAAAATGTCTTAAGGATATATTTATATGGCTGTTCTTCAAACCTTTTCAGGTATTTATCGTGCATATGCGCGTTTTCTCAATGAATGAATTTGAATGAATTACGGTGAAATGCCGCCACATCCAAAAGCCAGAGGGCGCTCTCATGCAGAAACTCCAATTATGCCTCAGAAGAAGTAGCATTAGGGACGCTATTCCAGGAAATGTCTAGAAGGATATTTATATCGCTGTTCTTCAGATTGTTTCAGGTATTTTCATGATAATAAAGAATATTTTGAATGACTTTATTTAACAAGTGTTGCTTTTTTATATGCATGTTATAAACGACTCCAAATCATAATGATTTTAGATTGATAAGGACTTCTTACTGACCAAAACGTCATAGTACACGCACAAGCTGCGCATGAAACACAGAATCGCAGCCTTGCGATGCAGAATCGATTTTAGACAGGCATTTTTTTATGGGACACGCAATTTAAAGTTACAGCCCTATCGGCCACATATTATTATTGTATAGCGCCATTTATCGGTGCACCCCTAGTAATAATACCAATAAAACAGAGACGAGACTGCTCTTTATAAAACATATATTTATTTTATTTTAACTTTCGTTTGCACACTTTTGAGGAAAACACTGTTTTAAATGTGACTTTCTCTGATATGGAGGTGACAATTACTTGAAATTTAAATTAAATGTTAAATATTTAAAAAAAAGAAAAGAAAAGAAATTTAAGCCACAAAATATTGACATCTGAGATATCAGTATGGTCAAAAACATTTGATCAAAACTTTTTGATGTAAGTTTGACATTTGCAAAGAATTGCTCATGTGTTTGGTTTCATTAAGAAATGTTCTTCTCTGAATTTTCCCATCTGCTTTATCTTCACAGGCATGCAACACCTGAGAAGTTTTACATTGAGGCTTGTGATGATGGTGCAAATGATGTGCTGGTTATTGATCGGGTGTCCACCGAGATGACACTCGCAGGTAGCATCTGAACTTCAATTACTTTCCGCATCTCTAACCCCCCCTAAAGCCTATTAGCAAGTAGAGAGTTATTTTTGATTTTATTTAAAAGTGCAATGTGGGACTTTTACAAGGATCTCTTGATAGAAATGCTATATAGTATACATTTATATAAAGAGCTTACATAATGAATTGTATTGTTATATTACCTTAGAATGAGCCGTTTTTATCTACATACACCTTACATGGAAGTCCCCATCATGTTTCTACATTAGCAAGGGACAAACTGTTCTACAGAGCGCGTTTTAGGCATTGGCCGGTTACCGGTTTCAAGGTATACGGAGGTTTTAAACAGTCAAGGTTTCAAAACCACTTAAATGTCCAAGGTATGAGCTGTGTTTGTACAAAATTCAGTAAATCATTAAGTCATGTGATTGATTTCATATTTAATAAACATTATGAAAATATATATTTTTTGATAATGATAATTGAAAGGCATTATTTTTACCTGGCATTTGAAAATAACACATTTTAGTGTTGCATTGGCAATACCCCAACACAGTGAAACCGTGGTATTTTTGCTAAAGGTTATCATACCGCCAGAAACTTATACCAGCCCATGCCTAGTTTCATCCTCACGTTGTCTTAGACGATGACATGTTTGTCCTATGGCAGCTAACAATAATCTCATTGCTAAAAATACACATAAAACCTTTTATGAATTTAAGAAGTTAACTTGAATATTGATAAATATTTAAGTAGCAAATACATGAAGTGTCATAGGTGGAGCACAAAGAATGACACTGGTCATCATTACATTGGAAATTACTCTGAATTTTCTCTTTAATTAAAGTTTCACACAATCTTATCAGTTGATGACTTCATACCCAGACGACACAGAAACCTCCACTATTTACCACAGTGATATCACACACAAAATTCTTTTGAAATGACATTACAAAGCCATAAACATGACCCTATTAAAATAACTTCGTATAATAAGTTAACTTCGTCACAAGATGTTACACTATTAAACATTTTAAAATTGGCATTGCACATACACTTAAGATATGGTTGAGGCTTTTGTTTTTGTTTTATGAGTAATAGAAAATAAATAGTATAAAAGTATAAATAAATAATATTTCTAGTAAAATACTATTAAAAATTATTATTAAATAAAATATTATAAATTATAGTATAAATAAAAATATGTTTAACATAGTATCAGTATTATTATACTTAAGAGAAACATTACTTATTTTTAAGAATTTGCCAATTGCTATGCAACTTTAAAAAAAACTTTTTTTTTTTTTATGGGACTTTTTAAGTAAATTTTGTATCCGTTCTACTATATTTTTATGTCAGCTACAGCTGCAAAATATTGATTGTCCAACTTTTAAGTTATATTTTAGTTATAATAGTTCAAATAGAGAGACTTTAAAAGTGGTAGGGTGTAGACCGGTGTAGACATAAAAAAATTATTTGTGCTTCGAATAGAAAAAATCTTGCTGCTTGCTTGAATGCATTGCAAAAAATGACTCTTTAAATGTGTTTTACTTTACTGTCTTTGGATGCTCTTAATGAATTTAACTTCCAGAACTGAGATGCAATGAAGAGTTTTTCAAACATTTCTGATCTCAGTGACAAACTTGAACGTTTGACCCATAATTGCAAAGACAGACATTCAATGCATCATGCAAATTATCTGGTTATCATTGGTCAGTGACCAATGGAGTCAAAGTGGAATTTTTCTGTACGCTGTTACAATGCTTGTCTGATGGTGGTGCATTGTTTAAACTTTAAAGTATAACAACAATGCATAAGTTATTTATTGTAGATAGCATCTTCTCTGTTTCAAGTGATAATTTATCATTACTGTCATATTGACATTTTATCTTTGAGGTAGTTGCTACGGCCCTTTGCTCATGAAATGTGAATTTCTTTTTGTCCAGACATAAAACAACTATGCCATTTATTTACTCTGCTAGAGCATAGAAGAAAAATACATATAATGAATCTTCATAATCTGTTGGATAAAAAACCATTTATCTTTTTGAAGGTTTGAGGGACATACCCGCATCTGGCGTAACCAGGCCAATATGTGGAATCATGGGAACTATACGTCTGGTGGCCGGTAGGTCCCT
This sequence comes from Paramisgurnus dabryanus, assembly GCF_030506205.2. Lineage (NCBI taxonomy): Eukaryota > Metazoa > Chordata > Actinopteri > Cypriniformes > Cobitidae > Paramisgurnus > Paramisgurnus dabryanus. The sequence continues at coordinate 24,739,254 of NC_133355.1, read as the reverse complement.
TCTTTTTTTTTATTTGGGTGTTTGTCGTATTGCATAAAAAATTTTAGCGCATCCAACGCATGATTTTTCTCTCCACAGGTATGTACCTCATTGTCATCACCAGGAAAAGGAAAGTGGGCGACCTTTTTGGCCACACTGTGTGGAAAGCGCTGGAGTTTGATGTGATTTCTTATAAGAAGACCATTTTACACCTAACAGATATTCAGGTCATCAAAGTCCCCTACCGCAACTTTCAGTCAAACGCTGATGTTTGTGACACCTCCGGGCTATAAATGTCATATGATGTTTGATGACTTGTCTAGTGCGTTTAAATCTCAGATGTTTTCCTTCCTTGAACTTTTAGTTTTTTTCCATTTACAGTTTACTCAGAAGTGCTGTATGAGCAGATGCACTCTCAGCGAGTGAAGGCGTTCACGTACAGTAAATTTTTTATCGGGCCCACGCTCGGATATCTCATTACGCTGTGGTGCATTATTTAACAAGACTAAGACTTTGTCTGAAACGTCAGCCTTGGATGCGGCCTCTGAATAGATCAAGTGTTTAGTGTCAAAACATTGGACGTACACAGAAGCCTCGTCTGGAGATGGGCCGACTTTACCGATTAAGCACACACTACGCTACTTTATCAAAAGGTTTGATGTGAGGGAATGTGAAGTGGCCGCTATGAACTGCAGTGTGATTGGCTTACTAATAAAGCATTGACTTGAAAGTGCCAGACATTTACTAATCAGCTGTTATCCTGATTCGGTTAATTAGGAATTTGAACACAGTCCCTACATTTATGTTTTTTGCATGAATTATCTACATTGTGATAAAGCCGAAGAGGGTGCATTAAGACATGAGGTGGTTGTGTGTGTGTAAAGCAGATTGGTTTTGCCGACCAGAACAGCGGGAATCAATTCAGGGCCTATTTCACTACGATTCAGATCCAAGTGGCCAAATCCTGTATTTGCAAAAAAAGACTTGCTGAGGCTTAAAAGATTAGTCAATTTTCTTTAAAAATTTACTCACCTCTATGTCATCCAAATTGTTGACGTCTTTCGTGGTTCAGTCCAGAAGAAATTATGTTTTTTGAAGAAAACATTCCAGGATTTTTCTCATTTTAATGGACCCCAACACTTAACACTTAACTCAACACTTAACAGTTTTTTTCAACAGAGTTTTAAAGGACTCTAAACGATCCAAAACGAGGCATAAGGGTCGTATCTAGCGACACGATTGTCAGTTTTGACAAAAAAAATGCACTTTTAAACCACAACTTCTCGTCTATCTCTGGTCTTGTGACGCGCCAGCGCGACCCCACGTAATACGTTATCACGTCAAGAGGTCACGGATGACGAATGCGAAACTACGCCCCAGTGTTTGCAAGTGTGGAGAAAGAGGACCGTTCCGACGTTGTTAAATGTGGAATGATACAAATTAATGTCTTTGTGTCAGTTTATTGTTTAAAATGGTCCGCAAATGTGCGTTTCATATAAGTAACACGTGACCTTTCTACGTCACTACGCAATTACGTGAGGTCGCGCTGGTGCGTCACAGGACCAGAGATAGACGAGAAGTTGTGGTTTAAAAGTGCATATTTTTTATTTTTCTTGTCAAAAATAACAATCGTTTTGCTAGATAAGACCCTTATGCCTCGTTTGGGATCGTTTAGAGTCCTTTGAAACTCTGTTGAAAAAAACTGTTAAGTATTGAGTTAAGTTTTAAGTGTTGGGGTCCATTAGAGTCCATTAAAATTGAGTTTTACTCAAAAAACATAATTTCTTCTCGGCTGAACAAAGAAAGACATCAACATTTTGGATGACATGGTGGTGAGTAAATTATCTGGATTTTTTTTAAGAAAATGGACTAATGCTTTAAATGTCTAAACATCTGCATGTTTCACATTGAGGGAATGGACTTGCGAATGATTGCCACGAGTGTTTTGTGACACATTCAAGCAGATTAACAACTGAACACTGTTTTGAATGCGTGATATCTCTTTACTCACAAGACTTTAACTTTCAGGATGCTAAAAAATTACTTTATAAAATACAAACTCCCTGCTTGCTTATTACTGCACCAAGCACATTGAGATGTTGCTTATGGTTCAATGCCCAGTTGCAAAAACCTTTCCTAGGTTACTTGTTATGATTATTGTCAATTAATGGTTTTCTTAAAGGAAAACACCACTGTTTTCAATATTTTACTATGTTTTTACCTTAACTTAGAAGAATTAATACATACCTATTTTTTATCAATGCATGCACTTATTCTTTTAATATATATTTGTACAGCGCGTTGCAAATGTGTTAGCATTTAGCCTAGCCCCATTCATTCCTAAGCTTGGACAAAGGAAACATTTTGAGTCTACATTTTCGAATTGGGACGACCTAACTAGACTTGGGCAGCCACCCATAACACCCTAGTCACATGTTTTATATCTGCTAACGGTGTTTATTTTTCCTTTGAGAAATGTACAAATCTTTAATCTTTATGGCTCTCTCTCGCACAGATGCAAGACAACAAGACGTTTCTGGCTATGATTAACAACGTGCTCAACACTGACGGCTTCTACTTCTGCACAGACTATGACCTGACCCACACCCAACAACGACTGTCCAACACCAGCCCGGACTTTCAGGAGATGAGTTTGATGGAGAGGGTAAGCATATGAGACGGAGTCAAAGCAGTGTGGAGGGTTCATCTCTGTCATATATAGCCAACTGATCATCTCATTGCTTTTAAACTGGGTGTCTTGTGGTGTGATCTTGTGATGTGGTGGTGATGTAAGCTAGATTTGATGGATTGCTGGCATATGTGCCCACACGCTGTTTCATTTTCCATTGTGTTGTGATGTTATCAGTTTTTGTGTCTCTGCTGCAGTTTATAGTATCACGGTTGGTTTGTTTCATACATATTAAATCCAAAAAAACGGATCACCTTTCATTGTGTCCCTTAAACTGTGTATCAACCAAGAGATTAAGCAAATAATCAATATACTATTTTTTTGACCTGCATTACAAGTGCTGTTTGTCCCTTCTTTTACTTATCTGAAAGTCTATTCTCACTCTTACACACATACAGCATTTAATATCATCCATCAGTATTTAAAAAAAATATTCTGCATGATTGGAGCTGATGGTGTAGTGGATCAAGATCCGATCCCTTACCCCTTCCTCCACCCTGTACCCTCCTGTACTCTTCTTACATACTGTCTGTCAAATAATGAAAAAAAAATTGCCACTGCAAGATTTGTCGGCCGCATGGATTCTTTTTCTAAGGTAGAACCACCCCCAAAATCTGGCTTCACGTATCTATTTTGTTATTGCTGTGTTCAGTGTTCAAATTATGTCTAAGATTATGGGGGTTCCCCTAGCTAAGCCCCCCCCCTTCATTATATTGTCGCCGTGGTTTCACAAAGTAAGATGTGTTCCTGGATCATTTTTTGTTGGTCCTTGATCAACGTTTTAAACAACAACAATACAAACTATATTACCCTTAACTTAGACCCTACAGCAAAAAATAATATTTTTTCAAATGTAATTTTTAATATATTTCAAAATGATTCCAAAAACATGTTTGCTAAAATATGTTTACAAAAATGTATTTTTCATCCAAATATTTTTTGGCCATTTCTTGTGAATTTTTAAATATTTAAAATTTTTAAAGCATTTATATTCACATCACACTGGAAGAAAATTTTTGTTTATGTTACAAACCTGTAAACATGAAAAGTTTGAAAAGGTAAAAAATATATCCAACTGTAAAAATATGCTTTATGAACGTCTATATTTTGGGCAGGATTTTTTTTTGCCATATAGGTTGTAAAATTAGAAATGTTTTTGTTGCCCTGAAATACATTTTGAAATATATGTTGATATTAAAATTAAAACTAAATATATTGTCAAATTCAGAAAATATATTTAACTAAGCTTTACTTTCTGCCAAATGTATTAAGCATATATTTAAAAGATATTTTTGGCCAGATAAATGTATTTTTTGCTGTATGGATACCTAAAAAACTAAATTTTTACCCTTCAAATTAGTGTGAAACAATAGTTTGAGAAGAATTTTTTTTAAAGTCCCTAACCCAATTCTAAATCTAACTGTCTGTCAATTTCTCCAGAAAACCGCATGAGGCGCACTTGAGTTTCATTTATTTCAGACAGAAATCGAAAATTAATAAATTGGGACAAATAATGGACAGTAACGCTTTGTGGCAGGCACAGCATGAGAATTTTTAAATTATGTAGTGTTTTAAATTTAATAATCAGGGGACCCCTGTAATTTATATTTTTGTGCTTTAAAGATTCCTCAATGCTTATAAGAGGTCTGGGACCACCCTAGACCCCTCCATTCAAAACTGCAGTGATTGCATTGTGATCCTTCACTTAGAGGCTGTTTACACTTGGCATTAACATGCGTTTTCGTCGATCGGATCACAAGTGGACGACGTTAATCCCAGGTGTAAACGGTGTTCAAAACGTTTTGAACGCGTCCACTTTCAACCACATCCAGAGGTAGTCGAAACCACTTTCGATCGGATCGCTTTGGAGTTGCGGAACGCATATGTGGTTGAATGTGTTCGAACAGCCACACGCGACCGCCTTCTCTCCGCCCATTTATCTAATCTGAGGTATTAAACACAAGTTTTACGTATTTTTTTGACTTCTGGCGTGAACATACGGTGAACAGCGCTATTTTTAGCCTTTTATTGATAAAACTAAAGCGGCTGATCTCCGTAGTTTCATTTTGAAAGAGAAAGCTCTTACATACACACGTACAAAACTCTGTGCAGCATGTTTACTTGCTAAACAAGCAGCGGACTCCGACATAATATTAGTTTGCGTCCATATAAACTCATAATTACTCCCGCTCGCGTTTGAATAACAGCAGAGAGACTCGCCCACCGTCTCACAGACCACCCCCTCACAGTATTCAGGACAGAAGTGGTCGAAAGTGGACAAAAGAGACGGATTTAAATACCAGGTGTAAACGTAATGTGTCTCTCTCGTCCACTTGTGTGATCCGATCGATGAAAATACATCTTAATACCAAGTGTAAACAGCCCCTAAGTTGTTATATTTCCACAATGGATCTATATGTGACGTATATGTTTGTGTCACTACATAAGTTCATTCATTTGTGCCATATGTTCTGTCAGAAAGTTGCATACAGGCTGTGGTTGTGTTGCATCACAACGGATTTTCTTTTTTAGTGTGTACAAACACATAGCTCGTCACTGGAAATATGTGGCGTTGTTTACGGTTTTACATTCAGACTCCCTCAGCATGTTTGGTTTGTTGAAACCATTAATATTTTCGTGTAATGTATTATACCCTTTATCATATTTGTCAATGTCTTTTAACTCATAATGTGTCTTTTCACAGGCAGATCAGAGGTTTATGTGGAATGGAAACCTTTTGAGAGAAATCATTGCACAGCCCGAGGTATAAATTGCATTAAGCATTAAAGATATTTAACTACAGTCAGATGATGTATGGATAAGAGTACAGCATATTATAATTCACCTTTTTCCTTTTCTTAGCTCCACAAATTTGCATTTCCTGTCATCCATGGATGTATCCTGTACGCTAATGTGTCATGTGGTAAATGTAACTGGATTTTGTTTCAAGTGTTGCTTTTTATTGTTTATTTACATGCCCATATGTTCATGTTTAGTTGAAAATAGGGTTGCAGATATGACTTTTATTAAGAAGAGGTTTGATTATAATTATTTGTTTATTTGTTACTAATAATTCTGCAATTTTCCTGTATCCGCTTGTTGTGACATACACTTTCCGGGTCTTTAATCTTTATGAGCGCTATTTATTCATATCACACATTTAAGCAGCTATATTTGTTATAAACTCACTGTGTACCCTACAGTACATTCTCCAAGCTCACAGCGTCCCAGACACCAGTACTTTAAAAAATGATAAAAGATAAATTACTTTCTGGCCATCTGGGATTTTGGTATGGAGATAAAGTGTAGGATTACATAGTTTTACAGCACACCGTGAGTGTATATTAGTATACTTTGCTGTATGCCTAAGGCATTTGGAGCATTTAGGCCCATAAATTGTGCCGTTTGACATCACACTTAAACAAGTAGGTAAAGTGAGACTGATGATTTAGAAAAAAGTGTATTTGTCATTCTGCTGTTAGCAACATTAAATTCAGGGAACTAGTGCTGAGCACTAAATCTTCATATATTAAAAAATTTAACTAGAACTTAAATAATGCAATGTTTTCCAATCTATCGGTTATTTTCACCAAGCACATAAAGATTAGTATTGACAAAGGCTTTATGGAAGTCACGCCAGTAGGTGGTCATGTTTGCAATGCCTCCAGGCAGTTATTTCAGTCATGCAAGACTAAAGTCCTATCTACTTGAATGGAGAAAGACAGGTATCAGATACAATTGTGTGCTTAAATAAAGCAATAAGCCCCAAGAAGCAGTGGGTTACCAGTGCGTTTTATAACGCGAAGCGGAGTGCCTAAAACCCCCTTAGCTGTTATAAAATGGACTGTAACACCACTGCTTCGCGGGGTTTATTGCGTTTATAAAACGGTTACTTCGTATGCATAGCAGGATTTCATAAAATAAAACGCAAATAAGTTGTAATTATATTAGTACAAATATTACTCTTCCGCCAAACAAAATAGTTCCTCAGAATCAAGTGTGACTGAAACAGAGCGCAGTTCCCAACCAACACAGACGCAGCAAAGACACAATGAAAATATGATTAAAGACTGTAGTGTTTATTTTTTTTATAAATCAACATTCATCTAATTTATACATCAACAGTTGCACGATATAAATGTTAAAGTGATGATCAAATATGCTTCGAAGCCCCGTCAGGGTTTTTTTTTTTTGTTGCCACCCAGTTTTAGTTTAATGGCGTACAGAAAAATGTCATCCTACCTTCCAGTTTCATTCTACCTTCATTTGTTCTCTTATCACCTCTCAAATTTTCAGCTAAAAGCAGAGATTTTTCAATTTTTTTGAAGAACTTTTGTAAGAGATCAGATTCAGAGCCATGATCAACACTTCAGTGTTTTTAATGTTGAGTGAATGCGTCAGTGTTTAAGTTGGGTAAGATCGCCACCCAGTGGCTAGCGGAAATATGAATTTGAGGTAGAAACTCATCACGTTTTCTCTTTATTGACGAGATGACTCAACAATATTTATTGACATTTATCTGGATATCGCCATTAATTGTGCAATAGTAGACAAATTAAAAGTATGATTAAAGACTGTATTTATTTTTATAAATCAGTGTGCAGTGATACTTGTGTAATGCGGTCTGAACCGTGGGTTCACCGGGGTATTTTATAATGACTTAGAACGCGTTTCAACCAATCAGAATGAAGAACCAGAATCACAATTAAACAACATATTTCCAACCAACAATTAAACCTGACATCAACTGTACCACAAATTTAGTTTCTTAACTCTTTCCCCACCATTGATAAGTTATCTAATCAATTAAGAGAAAATACTTCCGTCAATGACAAGATTTTGCGTCAATCCACATTTATGCCATTATCCACTAGGTGGTGCTTTTGTCCAACTTATAAAGAACTAAATAATCTACCGATCCAAAAGCAGTAACTAGACTGCAAGACAAGGACAGGACAGGGCGTAACTTAAACACGGGTGTAACTTGACGTAATGTCCAAATCACACAGAACCACGCAAGATGTCAAAACTATACAGCAAATGGTGAAATGTTGTGAAATCTCACCAGATGAGCGCTGTTTTTTATCCTAATCCTACTCCAAACCTAACCCTAAACCCAACATCTCAGGGGATTTAGGACGTATTGTATCCCATCGAGCAAGAATTGCTGTTTTCAACCTAATCCTATCGGCAGATTTAGGTTTGCTGGACCCCTAGGTAAAACACTGCATAAAGTCAAGCACACCAAATAATGCATGTATAAGAACACTGACGATCTTTATATTTTTTTAAAGAATATAAAATATTTATTTAGTGTTGTCCATTAATTTATCATTTACCAGACTTGGATTTCCTTGTTGTGTTATTTCGCGTCTATTTTTTTTTACAGTCTATGTTCATAGTAAAGTGAGTGCTCAATCTTGTTAAACCAATATCTTTGGTATTGATATAGAGGACCAGTATGCTATACCATAAGCTTTTCACCAAGCCAGGTACAAACAGTTTTCCTCAATTGGTCCCGGTTGAGAGTTTGTTGATAATATCAGTGTGTATTAACACTTAACCATCTAGTTCAGTTATTGTAATGAAGCCATGCTGCATCAATGGAAAGGTCTTTGAATGGATCCTCATCTCTAGACGGAGCTGTTTCAGAGCTGGCGTGCGATATTACGTCAGAGGTAAGACACACTCATCTCATACTGTACATATTTATCCTGTATTTTTGTTTGAAATGCTCATAAACTTATCCCGTACTCTAGGAATTGACTCGGAGGGACATGCTGCTAACTTTGTCGAGACCGAACAGATAGTCCATTTCAATAATGCCAGGGCGTCCTTTGTGCAGGTAACTGCAAATTACCATTGCCCTCAAACGCAGGGATATCTGCTCTTTGACATCCCGTAATCGAAACAATCGATTTGATCCATGCTCTTTCAATTTAAACAGACACGAGGCTCAATGCCCTTCTACTGGTCACAGAGACCCAACCTGAAGTACAAACCCAAGCCGCAGATACGCACCGACACCAATCACGTAAGAGCTCTTGTGCGGCGCTGCGGCAGCTGCTTCCCATCGTAACATTCCTTGTTTTTCCAATAAAAATCAGTAAAGAGAGGAATCTGCATAATGCTTTCGTCTTGCAGATGGATGGATTCAGGAGACATTTTGAGTCCCAGGTTCTCATTTATGGAAAGCAAGTGATTCTGAATTTGGTAAATACTTTTTGTGTCCTCTTGTGGGGAAAAGTTTGATGGGTAACTGGTAACAGACTTGAAGATAATTGCTTTGTCTGCAGGTGAATCAGAAGGGATCTGAATTGCCTCTTGAACAGGCCTTCGCCAAAATGGCCAACGGCATGGAAAACGGACTGATCAAGTACTTGAGGGTTTCTTGGAATGCGTACAAAGTTTATATTCTTTTATACCACTGTTGTTTCGTTGGGTAGTGACTCTCTCATCTCTTTTGAGGTACATAGCCTATGACTTCCACAAAGAATGCAGTAAGATGAGATGGCATCGCCTCCAGATTTTAGTTGATGCTGTTGCCGATATGCAAGATGAATTTGGGTATGCATGCTCATTTCTGTCATTTCTACACCCCTTTAGGCTACATAACAAACCGTGCATCTGATGTTTTCTTGTAAATTACATTTTTATCAGGCGCTCAAGTTTAGGTGAAGTAATTTCACTTTAATGGAAATGAAAAGGTTATTTCATGACTATTTAACCAATTTGACTGTCTTTCACTGCAAAACCCTCTAAGTGCATGCAAGCTTTTTGGCAAAAGCCTTCACTTAAAAGAAAATCCACTTCTTTGAATAAGACATAGTAAAGAGAACTAGAAACATTGCATATAATGAAATTCAGAATTCTAAAGATAATTTAATCACACACACAAGGGGGAGCTGTGGTGTATTTGATGCATAATATATTTAATATTATGCTATTAGAGGAACAATGACGACATTTCTTTAAGATGGAAAATGTAATATGTGTAATGGGGCCAGTTGTACGTTAAGGTCATTTTGTTACCAGTCTTAATCTGATTCCTGAGCATTAATTTTCCAGGTACTTCATGCTGAATTCAGATGGGAAGGTGGTATCGGAGCAGTCGGGAACGTTTCGCAGTAACTGTATGGACTGCTTAGACCGTACCAATGTCATTCAGAGCCTGCTGGCCAGGCGTTCTCTGCAAAACCAACTACAGGTGAGTCACAACTGTGTAGCGCTGCATAGTGACTGGAGGGCTGGCTATTGAGACCAATTTAATGATTCAACTTGATTGTAATTTCAATGGTTTTGGTTCAAATCAGTATTGATTTGATTAGCAGTATTTCATTTTAAATGTTCATTTGCAAACATTAGAATCAATATAAATGCTGCTAATTGAACCATACTACTTAGCTAGTTGATTAATGACAATGGGACACACACAATTGTTTGTTTATTTACTTTTAACTTTGATTAACACACATTATATTAACAAATGTATACAGTGCACATAAGGTAAATAAAAAAAAACTTGTTAATATATAAAAGTCAAACACTTAAATGTATAAAGTGATTACATTTTTATTATTATTTGGTTTTAATTTAGTTTAACGTAGGGTGTCCTTTCTCCAAAAGTACTTATATTTATTCATTTTATGACTTTAAAGTTTGCTTTGAATCTATTGCTTTGCCCAATGTAGAATGTCATTGGTCTGTTAACCCCTTTTTATAGAGCAACAGGTCACCTAGAAATGTATATTTAATTGTAAAATTAAAGTTTAATTTAAAAATGCATCTCTTTTGTGGCACACAAACACATTACTTTTAGTGTTCAACAGAGCAGTGTGAAAATTGTCTCCATTGTCTGTCTGTTAGAGTAATGCTGCTTTCACATGCCATTGGAATTATCGTAAAGAGTTTCCTATGTAAAAATTGCATATGCATGCCTACTGTGATGTTCAACTGTGGGAAGTTCGGAAAAACATTTTGATACCAAAATTCCTGAGAGGGGCCTCAAACTTTAAAAAATGGCAAATGGAAGAACAATTTCTGCAGATAAACTGTAAAAATTCCTTGTTGGAAGTTTAATTAACTTGAAATTACAATTAATTTAAACTTTTTTAACTTCTAAGGAGTTGCTATAAATTATAAAAATAAAATAGAGATCATTTAAGCTAATTCAACTTTATTTTTATCATTTATAGCAACTCCTCACTACACTGAAAAAAGTACAAGGATCTTTTTAAACAAATTACTTAAAATGGTAAAACTTGAAAAGAAAAAGAGAGAGAAAATTTCAGTTGAAAATGTTTTGTAATTTTTTAAGTTAATCCAACTTTTACTTTTTACAGTGTAGTGAAGAAAGTTGAAATTAATTTTAAATTCAAGTTGATTAAACCAAATAAACTAAGTGCAACAAGGAATTTTTTTCAGTATATCTTTTAGTTGTTTTTATCTGAAACTGGTTCATTGACTTGTCCTGTCTTTAAAGTAGTACATATTTTGAAGCATATTGCATGTTGTATTGTTTCAATAATGCATGCATGAACCTGTCGACCTTTATTATTTCCGACAACAAAGCACCTGAACACAACAAGCTCGTTATCACGACTTCAGTAGTGGGAATTATCAAATTTTCGATAGCATGTGAGAGCAGCATTTAATCATACAGGTTTGGAACGACATACGAGTGTGTAAAAACAGGCATTTAATTTTTTGGTAAGACTTTACAATAAGGTTCATTAGTTAACATTAGTTGACTACATTAGTTAACATGAACTAATAATGAACTGCACTTATACAGCATTTGTTAATCTTTGTTAATGTTATTTCAAACAAATACTAATACTTTATTAAAATCTTGTTAACGTTAGTTAATGCACTGAACTAACATGAACAATTAAAAGCTTTATTTCTATTAACTAACATTAAAAAAGATGAATAAATACTGTAACAAATGTATTGCTCATGGTTTGTTCATGTTCGTTAATACAATAATGTTAATCTAATGAACCTTATTGTAAAGTGTTACCCATTTTTAAACTATTTCCTGAAACATAAAATCTTTTGCGAATTGAATCTGTAATTTTATAATTTTTTTAGGGCTGTCAAAAGATTAATCCAAAAGTTTAAATTTTGTGTTGGCATAATATATATGTGTGTGTGTACTGTGTGTATATATTATGTATATATGTGTAAATATATATGTAAATGTTTCTTAAATACAAACATTAATGTGTTTGTTTGTATTTATATATATATATATGAAACAATTACACACAGTGCACACACATGAATTTTGCAAAAAACATGTATTTGCATGCGATTAATCACAATAAATATTTTGACAGCCCTAAAATTTTTGTAGCATTTAAAAACACAAACGAATTTGAACCACATCTTGCCTGGTTATGTTAAGATGTGAAAGACTCTTCTGAGGTTGCTCAATAACAACTGTATTGTCTGTAACCTTGTGTCATTTCAGAGGATGGGTGTCCTCCACGTGGGCCAGAAGATCGAGGAACAGGCTGATTTCGAGAAAATCTATAAGAACGGTGGGTTGAAATCTCTACATTCAAAACCGCAGTTTGAGTCGGTACACAACGACAACGGCAGTGTTTTCTTTCTTTTTCCCAGCGTGGGCGGACAACGCCAATGCCTGTGCTAAACAGTATGCGGGAACGGGAGCCCTCAAAACCGACTTCACCAGGTAATGATCTCAGATTTCCATCAGAATATATTCAGTTGTGCTAGCGTACCGTTACAACCTTCACCCTCGACCTCAGAACCGGGAGGAGAACTCATTGGGGCTTAGTAATGGACGGCTGGAACTCGATGATCCGCTACTACAAGAACAATTTCTCAGACGGGTTCAGACAAGTGCGTATGAATTCTCTGCCTTTACGTCCTTCAATCAGACTCTGTTCGCCGAGCTGAATGTTAAGTAGCTTGCTTTGCCCCCAGGACTCTATTGATCTCTTTCTTGGAAACTATACGGTGGATGAAACCGATGCTGGGCTGCAGGCACTGCATGCGCAGAAGGACTGGAAGTTCCTCATGGTCAGTGCTCCTTTAAATCATGAAAATCAGACTTTTTCCATGTTTAAGTGCTATAATTGGGTCCACAGTGCTTTTATCAACATAGAAAATGTGATGAGATCAACCCAGTAACTTAGTTTTGGCAAACAGTTCTCTGCAAGCATGTGAAAAATAGGTATTTGAAATTCGGATCCCCTTGTGATGTCATAAGGGGATCTTATTATAATAATACCGCCCTTTAATCTGCACTATCTAACCACAGCACTGCCATTTAGTGCAGAGAGAAAGAGAGAGAGAGACAGAGAAAAAAATATTTATCGCACAATCCATTTTTGCTCACACCAACAAAGTGGCAATTTTAACATGCTATCATTAATTATCTGTGGCTATTTTAAGCTAAAACTTCACATATGCACTCTGGGGACACCAAATACTTATCTAACATCTTAATTTTTTTTGTGAAATGTCCCCTTTAAATGTTAATCGTAGTAAGAGAGAATTAATTAAAGATGGATGGACTTTTAGCGTGATTATTAAAGCGAAAAATATGTTGTGTGCAGCCCTAACTATGTAACTGCTTGTCGTTTCCTACAGTATATATGAATTTTATATATTTTTTATGTCTTCATAATTATTCCCGTAGCTTCCTGTTATTATGGTGGTGGCTTTCTCCATGTGCATCATCTGTCTCCTAATGGCTGGTAAGCGCTGACTTTATAAAGCCATGTTTTTAAAATAATAAACAGTTAATGGGTTTACAAACATTTTATCCTTGCGAATGGTTTATGTAACATAGCAAATGTTTCAGGTGACACTTGGACGGAGACCCTGGCATATGTGTTATTCTGGGGCACGGCGAGCGCTCTCACAGCCGCTGTCGTTATAGTCAACGGACGAGAATTTGTGGACGCTCCCAAACTGGTCCAGAAAGAGAAGATGGATTGAATGAGAAAACCTCTTCCCTCTTCTGCTCTTCATTTTTCCTCTCAAATGCATCAGGCTTGGAGTTTATACTGACTGCACACTACAAATTCCCTTTGAATCATGTGACATGGTGCCTAAACTTCATGACAATACCTTAAATTTTACTTAAGTTAAGTGGTGTCAGTTCACAATTGCACATGGGTTTGCACACGATCTCTGACCAGTGTTGTGTCTAAATTAACTAGTTGTAATGTTAGCTATTGTTATTATTGCATCATGCACACATTGGCCCAGTCTACATCACGTCTTATTAATAAAGATTCACTTAGATTGGTACACAAATGATGTTACATTCCTCATCTCGGCTCTTCAGATTTGCCTTACCTTGGTTTATTTTTTGTTGTTGCAGTGGCAGTTTGTGTTTCAATGTAGTTACTTTTTGTTCAGCCAGCAAATTTATGGTTTTGTTCTGTGATAAATTCTGAGATTGGACAGCTAGGGCCCGGCAAGAGGGAGGGAGGAGTTTTAAGCACCATTTCTCTGTAAGTTTACAGACAGCACTTTTCTGTCTAGCCTCTTCATGGACCGATAAGCATTAAAAGAAAGACATAAACTCACACTTTAATGGCTTTTTGACTTTTTTTCCCAAAGTTCTCAGTGCCGTGGCAGTTCATTAGACAGAAATAGACTTTGTTAATGGCTTATATCAGAATATCTGTCAATTTGACTTGCACTTAATTCACGTATCGTGTCAACTGTGAACGTATTAGCATCATTCAGACAAGTGACTTTATGAACATAATATATCAGAAGAAAATGAAATTACAAAGGCTCTTTAGGTTCACTTTAATGATGGGATGTTTTATTATGGCTTACCTTTAACGCTATCTAGCCTTTTTCCTAGTAACACAATAATCTGGGATGGGATTTTTTGCTATGCGATTGAGCACTTGAATTCATTTGAGGTCTTCCGTTTTAATTTATTATTATCTTTAAAAGTGGACTTTTGGTTTAATCCGATGTACACAAAGAATGTATTTTCTTATGTATCCTATGTGTGTTTTAATGATCTTTAAGTGGGATTCAATAAATAAACAATTACTTTGTGTGCAAAGATCAATAAAAATCTCTCTTATGTTTTTTTATTGCTACCTGTATAAATCTAATGTGTTCATTGATATCTAGAATAAATATATATGCGTTTCATTGTATTGATGTACTGGTTTACAACAGCATACTTTGGCACTTTTAGTTGAAATGGATGCTGTCATGATCAAATTTGATCATCACAAGGTGTTGTGAATACAGCTTTGATTTTGCAATATTTATAAACCACGTTATTGTACTTCCACAGTGGGCTTAGTTTGAAGTGTGATATATATTATGTATGATCAATATTAATTGTGTTTTTGGATTTGATCCTGACAATGTTTTAAATCATGCTTCTCTCTCTCTCTCTTCCTGTTTATTTGCATCTGCATTCCAATAAGTCATTTGATTTACTATGTGCACCTGTATAATGTTCATTGTAATTTCCCAGTAGAGATAAATTGAGTACTCATCCATGATTTCAAGGGAACAGTTTGTGAGACATCACATCGGTTAAGTAATCGCTGCTCTAATGCACTGTGTTTCAAGTCAATAACAAATAATCCAGGTATCATTGAGCATCTTTTGAAAGGGTTTTCAACCACTGAAACTGTTTAATAAACTGGATCTATAAAAAGTGCTTGTTTTACATAAGACTAGTAACAGTTATTGGCAGCTATTATATTTTAATTATTTAATTATAATAAATGTCTAAAATTGTGATACTGTAAATATAACATTCTGGTCCAATAAACATTACTCGGTAAATGAAATAACATTAATTTATTCTTGTCTATATATTACATACGTTTATTTATTATATGCAAATACAAATGTAGTGCAACTTGGCGGGTTGTGGTTAGGGTTTTTTGAAGATAATTTTGGCCTATTTCTTAAAACATGATCTCTTTTTTTGCTTTAATATTTATCCTGAATACGCAGCGCCTCCTTCTGGTCAGTTAGCCTTATTTCGCATAAGTGCAGGAGTAATAATCTGATGGGGAATAAATACAGTGTTAAAAATGAATGTTCTTCGCAGTTATTTCGGTTCCCCAAACAACCTTTAAGCCAACGGTTCTTGAAAAAAATTCTAACCTAGTGGTTTTCTAAGCCCCATAACATGACCCTCTACCCAAACCCACTACAAATAAGCTTTTGTGGAAATTTGTGGATGTTAACGGTTCTTTATGAAACCATAAACTCAGACAAAGGTACTTTTAAAAATCTGTATTTTTAAAAGTATATGCAAAATTACACGATATAACGGAAAGCAACGATATCTTTTCAGACTTGGATAACATAAAAACGCTTACGTTTTAGAGCATGTATTTATTTGATTAGAAATATAAGTACGTGTATTTTTAATACATTCTTTTTAATTTCAATCAAATTTATTTTTGTGTAGAAATTTTTTAAAATGCATATAAATAAGAAGGCTTTGTTTACTTTAAAGTTCATGTTATTTCAAACTAATTTACTTCGTCTAATGTCTACACGGGGCTTTTATTTTGTAAATGATACTTCCGCTCTATCGTGTCTCAGTACCGTTTTTTACTTCACTTCACTTCTGCAAATCCCAGCCGTAATAATTTTAAATCACGCCAAGCAAAATCGAAAATGTGAAATTTATGAGGGAAAATAAATCCGTAATATAGACATAAAACGTGTCTGTAAAGAATTTCTGTTCAACTGGATGTTTTATCTTCTCATCGGTCGCCAGTAATGTGGATGTACGTTAGCCGGATTTATTATTAACTCGCGTGTGCTCATCTGTTATTCAGGATTATTGATCTGTTTTCAACTCTAAATCACCCGAGTAAGTTTATCATCTTTATTTTATGAGTAAAACATTTGTAATGTAATGAGAACTGTATTTACTACCGAAACGACAGGGAAAACGCTTTTGTGAAGCAAAAGCTGCTACAATGTCTGCTAGTTTAGCCCATGTTTACAACACAGATATAAACATGTATTATTGTAGTAAACCACAACATCATCTAAAATATCAGGAATACAAAAATGAAGGTCTCTGTTGCTTAGTGTAAATATACGATAACTGTGTGCGTTATGAAGTGGTATGTCTGATATAACGAAATCTAAATAACAACTAAGTTAACAGGTAACGTACATTATACGTTAGTTGTTATTTATAAATTGGTAACATTTAACGTTTTATTTTATTACTATATAAGTTACGGATTTTAACAAACAACAATTGGCCGATACGTAATATTTTCTTGCTCACCCATTTGTTTGTTTTAAATGTTGGATTATGCAATAGACATATACAACTCAATCCCTTAATGCAGTTCATTAAATAATTGTTTATAAACTTTCAATGGACTAAATATGATTTGGTCTACATTCCATTTGTATGCTTTAGTCAAGTCAATACACCGATCATTTAAAATCAAAGATGCACGATAATAATTTTTTCAATACCTATAGCCGATTATCCAGACTGCCGATACCGATGCTGATACCAATAGTTTGGTGGATATATTAACTTGCATTAACTTAATTATAAAGATAACATTTTTTGAATGTTATTCTTATAATGACCAAAAATGTTAGACATTAAACTAGTGATTTTTCTTAAAAGTTTCTATACACAGAGTTCAAATTCATTGCATTTTCTTGATTGACATGATGATATATCGGCTGTTTTTGAACTATCGGACAATAGTGTGAAAAATTGCTTTTAGCGACCAATACCAACTATTGCATCTCTATTTAAAAAGACACTCCACATTGGACACTCCACATTTGATTTTTACCGTTTTGGAATTCATTCAGCTGATCTCTAGGTCTGGTGCTAGCACTTTTAGCATAGCTTAGCACAATCCATTGAATCTGATTAGACCATAAGCATCACGCTAAAAAAATAACCAAAGAGTTTCGATATTTTTCCTATTTAAAACTTGACTCTTCTGTAGTTACATTGTGTACTAAAGCCTAGTAGCTATACTCTTATTCTGGCGTAATAGTCAAGGACTTTGCTGCTGTAACATGGCTGCAGCAGGCGCAATGATATAACGCAGTGCCCGAAAATAGTCCTGTGTTATTGAAAGTAACAAATGGGGACTATTTTTGGGTCCTGCGTAATATTTTTGTATAATATCAAAATTAAATGTTTAACTCTAGGGGAGCTGGAAAATGAGGCTATTTTCAAAAAAGTGGAGTGTCCCTTTAAAATAATCAGCCAATTGTGAATATCGGTCACCGATACATCGGTGCATCTCTAGTAAAATAACAAATTAAATAAGTTGCTTTTTTAAATTGTCCTATTTAGGTTTTCACAGATAAAGAGATGGATGTTGAAGTGGTTAGTTTCCGTTTGCCTGGGCATGGAGACACAGCCATGAGTAACATGAACTCTCTGCGGTCACAGCAGCACTTCTGTGATGTCACCATTGTGGCCGGGGGCAGACGAATGTTCAGGGGTCATAAGGTGGTACTGGCTGCATGCTCTGCCTTTCTTAGGGACCAGTTTCTTCTGAACCCTTCATCAGAGCTACAGGTAAGAGTCTTACAAACACAGTTTGGAGAAGCCCGGGATTCTTCTAGAGCTCGCTCTTCTGTATATACACTTTGGTCACTGTACTAGTTTGGATTTAACATGATAATAATTGTCATAATTTTCTCATTCTCATGTTGTTACAAACCTGTATAAATGTCTTTGTTCTGATGACATCATGAAGGAAGATATTTGGAGGAATTTTTGTAACCCTTTATGATCCCTATTCACTTGCATAGTATTCTTTTATCCTACTATGGAAGTGAATAGGGCTCATGATCAGTTAGGTGACAAACATTCCTCAAAATATCTCCCTTCGTGTTCATCAAAACAAAGTAAGTAAATGATGACCAAATGTTCATTTTTGGGTGAACTATCCCTTTTATGTCTTCTTTATGACGCCCATAAAACAGCTTGAGATGTGACACCACAACCAAAGACATCCATTTGAATGTAAATGTCTGAAACAACTGAACAAACAGCAATATAACCTAAGCGAGTGTGTGTACCAGGCAGATGATCAAACGTCTGGCTCTTCAAGACTATACTCTTAATTCTCTTAAACATGATTTATAGTTGATATATAGTTTAGTTGTAAATCCATCCATATTTATTTACTTATTTTTAAAAACAACAGATTTCAACTGTAATCCATGCAGAAGTTTGATTTTGTCAATGTCTTCGCGTCTCCAGCAGGTGTCAATGTTGCACAGCTCAACAATTTTATGTGAGCTCCTCCAATCGTGTTACACAGGGATGCTGCAGTTCAGTGCTAAAGAGATTGTGAACTACCTGACCGCCGCCAGTTACCTGCAGATGGAGCATGTGGTGGAGAAATGCAGAGGAGCCCTGACACAGTACATGCAGCCCCGGAGTCGCAGCCCGATGGTGACTATCACAAATAAAATCACTTAAAGGTCAAATGTGGGAATTTTTTGTAGGATCTCTTTACAGAAATAACTATATTATCAGTGGTGTATAAAGACCTTACATAATGAACTGAATTGTTTTTATTACCTTAGAATGAGTCGTTTTTATATACATACACCGCGGGTCCCCTTACATGGAAGTCGCCATTATGTTTCTATAGTAGCCCTAAACGGACAAACTGCTCTATAGAGCGCATTTTGTCACTACGTTGTTTCAGGTGATGATGTGTTTGTCCTGTGGTGGCTACCGTAGCTTCTCTATGCGTTTTGAAAGGGAGGGGTGAGCTGTGGACTGAGCCTTTGGGTTGCAATTCACAATCTCACCACTAGATACCGCTAAAACTCCCACATTGCACCTTTAAATCACTATTACCCTTCTCTATAGAGACAGAGCGCCGCGCGTCATAACCTGAAAACCACGCCCACCGGGGGGGAAAACAATCCAACCGTCTCCATTGACTTTGTATTGCGAGAGGCTGCCTCCTTGTCATTTCTGGCTTATAACAAAAAACAGAATAATGCCTAAAAGCTGCTGTGTGACAATATGTACAGCTAACAAGCCAAAGAACCCAGAAATAAGTTTTTATAAGCTGTCGAGCCGTAAAACCCAACCTTTAAGGAGAAAAAAGTGGATCGCCGACTACGTTTCCCCCTAGTGGACGCAGTTCTACTAATAGAAGTACTATGAAAAGTTGCCTGTTTCCACTTTTGTTTCTTTAAACGCTCGTTTTATAAGGTCGACAGCTTAAAAAAAAACTTATTTCTGGGTTTTTTGACTTTTTAGATGTACACCTTGTCACACTGTAGCTTTTATGTATTATTCTGTTTTTAATTTTAATCTGTAAATAAGTTTTTATAAGCTGTCGACCCCAAAAACGAGCGTTTAAAGACACAAAAATGGAAACAGGCAACTTTTCATAGTACTTCTATTAGTAGAATTGCGTCCACTAGGGGGAAACGTAGTCGGCGATCCACTTTATTCTCCTTAAAAGCTGGGTTTTACGGCTCGACAGCTTATAAAAACTTATTTCTGGGTTCTTTGGCTTGTTAGCTGTACATATTGTCACACAGCAGCTTTTACGCATTATTCTGTTTTTTGTTATAAGCCAGAAATGACAAGGAGGCAGCCTCTCGCAATACAAAGTCAATGGAGACGGTTGGATTGTCCCCCCCCCCCGGTGGGCGTGGTTTTCAAATTTGCATATCGGCGCTCTGTCTCTATAGCTCCCGGACATGAAAACCACGCCCACCGGGGGAAAACAATCCATCCGTCTCCATTGACTTTGTATTGCGAGAGGCTGCCTCCTTATCATTTCTGGCTTATAACAAAAACAGCAAAATGCCTAAAAGCTGCTGTGTGACAGGATGTACAGCTAACAAGCAAAAAAAACAGAAATACGTTTTTATAAGCTTTCGACCTCAAAAACGAGCGTTTAAAGACACAAAAGTGGAAACAGGCAACTTTTCATAGTAATACTACTAGAATAAATGCGCCCACTAGGGGGAAACGTAGTCGGCGATCCACTTTTTTCTCCTTAAAGGTTGGGTTTTACGGCTCGACAGCTTATAAAAACTTATTTCTGGGTTCTTTGGCTTGTTAGCTGTACATATTGTCACACAGCAGCTTTTAGGCATTATTCTGTTTTTTGTTATAAGCCAGAAATGACAAGGAGGCAGCCTCTCGCAATACAAAGTCAATGGAGACGGATGAATTGTTTTCCCCCACTGGTGGGCGTGGTTTCCAAATTTGCATAACTGCGCTCTGTCTCTATAAGCATCATTTATGTATTCGCTTTTTATAAATGAACGACTCCTTTAAATTACTGTAATAAAGAAAAGTCAAACATTACTTTGGTTTCAATTCCTCTGTGTTCGTGTTTTCCATTATCCTTCTGTTTAGAGTGTTAAAACTGAAGATCCCCAGTCCATGCCTGTGATGGTCAGTGGATCTCTGTCGTCCCCTTCTGACCGGGCGTCATCGCACCCTCACAGCTCTGGAAAGGATGCAGAACATTCTGGCATTCATCACAGAGATCCCAGTGATTTGTCCATGCAGCATGTAAATATCCGTTGGATGGTATAGTGGTACAGAGGAAAAGATAAAGATAGATATGTAGCGATTCAAGATTATGGATGTTGTTTTGCTATGGTAGGGTTTATTAGTTTCTAAAACTGGTTAACTAGATGTTTTCACCTTGCTGCAGGTTAGAGCATCTGAGGCGTCTGGCCACTTCGGGGACGGCGGTGAGTCTGATGTCTTTCAAGTGCAAATCAGCGATGAACATCAAGATCCAGATAAGAACCCCGGTGCAGGGGAGATGAAAAGAGAACACGTTGTGATAGATGACCATGGTCAAGTGCTGGACACAGGTGGAGAGGAACCTAACATCGATGGTCGAGCAAAAGGCCTTCGAGGCACAGGCCAAAGGTGGAGGCGAAGATACGGGGAACACAGGGGAGGCAGAGGAAGAGGCTTCAAGCCCAGGAAGCGTTACACGTTCAAAGATCGCAAGCCTTTGGGTAACTATCAGGAGGCATGGCGATTTCCCACCCCGGATGAGATCATGGGTAGTTTCGGAGCGAACTTCGGGGGTGACTACCTATCCAGTCAGCATCTTGCAGATGGTTCGCTCCGCATGGATTACAGGATGGGCGAAGGACAAGGTGAGGACGGCTCTGAAGGAGGTCCGTCCCACTTCGGTGTGGAAGCTTCCGGCGGGGAAGAGGCGATGGGAGTCGGGACACCGGCGAACGAGCACGGCACGGCCGACGAGTCCGTGGCGGTCGTCGGCTCCACGTCCTGCTCTGCGGGACCGGTGGTGTGCGAGGACTGCGGGCTTGCCTTTTCCTCAACGCAGGATTTGGCAGTGCATTCCCTGGCGACGCACCGACTGTACGTGTGTCCGTGCTGCGGTAAGAACTTCAGCCACTCCAGTAACCTCAACCGCCACATGATCGTCCACCGCGGAGTCGCCAAACTCCACTGCTGTCCCCTGTGCCACAAAACCTTCACTCAGAAGTCAACACTGTGCGACCACATGAACCTGCACAGCGGGGAGCGGCCACATATTTGCGCGTATTGCCATGTGAGCTTCGCCCACAAGCCTGCTCTACGCCGTCACCTTAAAGAGCAGCACGGAAGGACCACTGCCCAAAACTATCTGGAGATGCAGCGAAATAATGAAGATGCGGCTGGGGGTGTCGGAGGAGAGGTTTAGGGTACAGTTAAAGTGAGGAAAATAAGTATTTGAACACCCTGCTATTTTGCAAGTTCTACCACTTGGAAATCATGGAGGTGTCTGAATTTGTCATCGTAGGTGCATGTCCACTGTGTGACATAATCTAAAAAAAATCCAGAAATCACAATGTATGATTTTTTAAAACTATTTATTTGTATGACACAGCTGCAAATAAGTATTTGAACACCTGAGAAAATCAATTTTAATATTTGGTACAGTAGCCTTTGTTTGCAATTACAGTGGTCAAACGTTTCCTGTAGTTTTTCACCAGGTTTGCACACACTGCAGGAGTGATTTTGGCCCACTCCTCCACACAGATCTTCTCTAGATCAGTCAGGTTTCTGGCCTATCGCTGAAAAACACAGAATTTGAGCTCCCTCCAAAGATTCTCTATTGGGTTTAGGTCAGGAGACTGGCTAGGCCACACCAGAACCTTGATATGCTTTTTACAGAGCCACTCCTTGGTTATCCTGGCTGTGTGCTTTGGGTCATTGTCATGTTGGAAGACCCAGCCTCGATCCATCTTCAATGCTCTAACTGAGGGAAGGGGGTGTTCCCCATAATCTCACAATACATGGCCCCGGTCATCCTCTCCTTAATACAGTGCAGTCGTCCTGTCCCATGTGCAGAAAACACCCCCAACGCTTGATGCTACCACCCCTGTGCTTCACAGTAGGGATGGTGTTCTTGGGATAGTACTCATCATTCTTCTTCCTCCAAACACGTTTAGTGAAATTATTAACAAAAAGTTCTATTTTGGTCTCATCTGACCACATGACTTTCTCCCATGACTCCTCTGGATCATCCAAATGGTCATTGGCAATTTAAGACGGGCCTGGACATGTGCTGGTTTAAGCAGGGGAACCTTCCGTGCCATGCACAGTAACCTTGGAAACGGTGGTCCCAGCTCTATTCAGGTCATTGACCAGCTCCTCCCGTGTAGTTCTGGGCTGATTTCTCAGCTTTCTTAGGATCATTGAGACCCCACGAGGTGAGATCTTGCATGGAGCCTCAGTCCGAGGGAGATTGACAGTCATGTTTAGCTTCTGAATGATTGCTCAAACAGTGAACCTTTTTTTCACCAAGCTGCTTGGCAATTTCCCCATAGCCCTTTCCAGCCTTGTGGAGGTGTACAATTTTGTCTGTAGTGTCTTTGGACAGCTCATTGGTCTTGGCTATGTTAGTAGTTGGATTCTTACTAATTGTATGGGGTGGACAGGTGTCTTTATGCAGCTAACGACCTAATCTAATTTAGGATAATAAATGGAGTGGAGGTGGACATTTTAAAGGCAGACTAACAGGTCTTTGAGGGTCAGAATTCTAGCTGATAGTCAGGTGTTGAAATACTTATTTGCAGCTGTATCATACAAATAAATAGTTAAAAAATCATACATTGTGATTTCTGGATTTTATTTTAGATTATGTCTCTCAGAGTGGACATGCACCTACGAAGACAATTTCAGACCCCTCCATGATTTCTAAGTGGGAGAACTTGCAATAGCAGGGTGTTCAAATACTTATTTTCCTCACTGTATAGGTATTGTGAGTAGTTACAGTTAAAGTCAACATGAAATTTTGCTCTCCTTGTGCGTGATTCCTCAATGTGCGTTATTCCAAAGTGAAAAATCGTAATCGAAATGTGATTTACTTTGCTCTCTCTAAAGACCCAAATATACTTATAAAGTACCTATAATAACAAGTACGTATTTTTACACATACGCAAGTGTGCCTATACAGTCTTGCAAAATATACTTCATTTGACTCGTATGTGTAAACAGACGTTCACATGCGCATTGCGACAAATTGCAGTACCTCTCCTGGACTGCATACTACATACTCCTGAACGCACATACACCGTGCAATACATGTGTACTATTCCGATGCCGAATTACCTTTTGTACGTGTAAAAAGACATTCGACGCTGCATCTCATAGGCTACATACTTAATTCTCCTATAGGCGCATGCGCGACCTACGCATACAATGTATGCAGGGTTTTCAAAAATCCATACAGTACGCGTGCACTCTTCTGATAACGAACATTGCGTCACGCGCACCGTGTGTGGACTCTTGCGTACGCGTAAAAAGTGGACCATACTTCCGCCTTTTCCTTGTGGTTCACTTCATGTAGGCCACACAGACTATTGGTTAATTACCAAATGAACCCCTTACCAAAAAGCGATTTTAGCATTGTTTTAGTGTTGTAGGTGATGTGGACTTTCAATAAATTTGCCTATATTTAATTGCAATATTTCATTTTTATACATAATGTAATTAAGGCAGAAATGATCATTGGGAAAAGGCTATACTTTCAGCCTCTAAAATGCTTTTTAAAAGTGTTTCTTGCAAATATCCCATTTCATGCGGTTATACCTCACGTTTCAATCGGATTTCATGTTGACTTTAATAGCAGTGTAATGAATACATAGTTGCTTCACAGTAATACAGCATCGTCTATTAGTAATGTCACTGTGTGAATCTTAATACTGCCAAAGCTTTTCAGTTCTTCAGGCCAGAGAGTCTGAATGATGCGAGTGCCCTTATACTCTACACGCCTCTGTGTTTCTCATCAGGTTAATATTCACAATGCAGATGATAATCCAGATTCGTGAAGGAAAGGTCTAGCATGTAAAATGAGGGATAAACAAGATGAGGACAAACTACAGCATGATTTTGTACTGTGGCGAAATGAAGAAAGTAACAAAACGTCTGTCTGTCATTTCAGTAGTGAAACCTAAGTGTATGTATGTCATAATTATATGGAAATAAAAGGAGCTTGTCTCATACGTTTCTGGCTGTAAGTTTATATTTAATGTGTATTTATTGCCATTTAGTCATACATAAAGTCCCCCTTCAGAGGCCTGTTTGGAATGCACCCTTGCTTCCAGGTAAAAAGAAACTATACTTGTATAACGGCAAGTACCTTTTTAGTACATTGTTATTATTGTGCTAAATAATAGTGTAAAACGTATACAAATATACTAAATAAAAATATAGTTATCGTCAATAGAACCTTAGTGCACTTGAAAGAGTATAGTAAATACCAGTAATACTTAGTGTATTGAAATAAATTGTTTCATAAAATATTGCAGTTGTGTACAATTAAGACACAAATAAGTAAAATTTTTGTATATTAATAAGCGTCACCGTCCCATATACGGGACACCTAAGTTTTCATATTTCAAAATGTTTTAGCAGTAATAATAATGCAATGACAGTAATTTATTAATTTATAACGAGCATATGCAGCAAACCGTTGACACCTACTGGCCGTTATTGGTAAAACCACTAAAACTGTGACAACTACCTCATTTTTTGTGATTTTAACTTGAAATTTGGATCACAACTGCTTGAGACATATGGTTTCATGTTTACATTATTACTTTTTGAGACATTTACCTTTTTATAATTTTTTTATAAAATTAATATTTTATTGGATTATTTTTATTTATTAAAATAAATGTAAACTGTTTCTTAGCTTTCCAACACCCATAAACTGTTTCTTAACTTTCCAACAATGGATGCTGGCCATTCTCGTGGTGGCTCCAGTGCGTCATCGAGCCACCGTTTTAGCTCCGCCCAAATAATCCTGAACACAGAAATGTGGAAAAACAATTTCACAATGCATTGTATTTCAACAATAAATTTTTCTTAGATAGTTAAGAAACGGTTCTGAAATGACTTTACACCCAATTTAACATTTTATCTAATGTAAATGTTATTGGCCGCTTATGTTAATGGTTTACATAACACTTCACGCCTCATTATTTCTATATACCATTTACCTTGGGGCAAAACCAGAGCGCTGGCGATTCTGAAGCAGATCTCATTGAATCAATAGCAGCATCTAATGTTCAGGATTGTTGGAGAGCACAATGCACAGCTTTGCTGTAATTTAACCATATTCATACACACATTTACATTTGCCTGTTGCAATCGGTAAGTTATATGGAGCTGTATCAAAAAAACCTGAACATGTACATCATAAATATGAATGACTCTCAGCCGTGATAATTGAATGGCCGACGGAAAACTTTATTGAGTTATTTATTGATCGCAACAACATAAACCATGACTGAGCTTAAAGCACTGAAAAATAAACAGCTGTGGAGTACTCTAAAGACCAAATATCCACAGCTCATGCTTGAAAAGTAACAGATTAATGTTATCAGTTCATCATAAACAAAACTTGCTGTAAGAATACAAAAAATCTTTGCAAACTGTAAATAATCATGTTATTTAAGATAATCTTCACTGTAGACGACTTGGCTCCGTTTGTCCCTGTACGAGCCCTTGGCGCTGTTCTGCACGGCTGTGATAAAGACACAACAATAGAAATGGGTTAAATGCCACACAGACAGTTTGACAGTTATTCTTGTGTAATGTCCTGATTTACCAAGAGAAGCCCAGACAGATTTCCCTGTGGCGGCATCAAGCATGGGCTGCTTCCTGGCAATGCTGACTTTGATGTTGACATCACCCACTGTAGTGCCATTCAGCTGGGAGAAAGAAAGAGTGGAAAATGTATGTAGCACACATGGAGTCACATCATGATATATTGTGTAGATATGTTCGCAGATCAAAAACCCACACCAATAATGAAAGTGAGCTACAAAATCTGGGTATACAAAATCTTAGCCAGTCATAACAGAGCTCGTATACATACAGTCTTAAAGGGACACTTCACTTTTTTGATTATAGGCTCATTTTCCAGCTCCCCTAGAGTTAAACATTTGATTTTTACCGTTTTGGAATCCATTCAGCTGATCTCCGGGTCTGGCGGTACCACTTTTAGCATAGCTTAGCATAATCCATTGAATCTAATTAGACCATTAGCATCATGTAAGAATTTATAGTCTGCCTTGACACAGATGCCACTCCAACTTAGCTGCTGAACCAAGCGCATCCCTCTAAAAGGCTTGATAATCATACAGGTAATCTCAGTTCAAGCAATATATAAGTGATATTTTCTTAGTAGTAGTATGGGAGCAAAAGTGAGACTTCACGAACCAACACAGGCCAATGATAATTAAAGACATTTGTCTAAACATCAAACTGACAATGTGATGAAGCCCACCTTTTGGTGACTGTAAGTAAATGAGATCAAAGAGTGAGTTGCCATGTCCATTTGGTATGGTTTACATTTCAAAGGGTTACAGCATTAGCATTAGGGGTGGGAAAACCGGTTTGAAACTGTATAAAGTGTGAAGGCTGACTTTGCTCAGGGTTCAATCTTAGGCCCTGTTTACATTAGAGCATTTGCATTTTAAAACGGCATTTTAAAATGAATCTTCATCCACACTATACACCACCATAAACGCATGAAACATGACCAATCATGTAACTGGACATGCGCATAAAAGTGTAAAATAACTTATTACTCTAATAATAGCTTACCATTGCGCATTTATGCAGCCTAGGGGTGTGCGATATTGACAAAAAAAATCATAACTGGGTCCTTTGCTGGCAACTACAACAGACACTATTTTTGAACCTATAAAAATGTGTTTGGGAAAGTCTTATACTGTTCTAGCCGCCCCCTACAACATATTAATATGATTAATAGGTTAATGTTGATTTTATAACTAAAGAGAAAGGTCTTTATGATTTAAAAAGAAGGCATTCAAGTGAACAGTACTAAACGAACTTGGAGCAAAAATAAATTTCAGCAAATGCAAACTTCAATCAAACATAATAAGAGGTGAAGTATAGCTTTAGCCTACAGAAATGCTTATTGCATTAATTTTTAAAAGTGTGCGAGGTCCGTACACGTCCTCCGCTAGCAACATAGCTAAAAGCGCAAGCGGCTAAACATGCATTAAATATTAATGATGTTGAGTTTATTGTTTTTATTAATTTATATTCACAAGGGTTATCAACAAAACATCGATTACAATTAAGAGACAAATTATATGAAACGAAATTCTTTTTAAAGTAGCAAAAAAAACTTAAATTAAACTCGAAATTAATGTCTGACCCATTACAATTCTCCCTTCATATTGGCCTTTACAACGCCCTATGGCGTGTAAAATTACAGTCTATCTTTCGTAATAAGCCAACTAAATTTAAACAAAACATAAACAAAATTACAACAATATTCAAACTCAACAATACTCAAACATAAATATAAAACAGACATTATCTATAAGGATACATGTTAAAACAATCCGATAGCGTTTATAATATCTGGTTGGTATGTTCACTATTTTTGGCAAAACCTCCGTTGTAAACATCCATTTACCTGAATAAAATAATTTTTACTTTGAAAAGGATGCGCTGTCACGTTAACATCAGCTGTTTGTTTACATAAGACTCTGTCTTCGTTCAATTACACTCAGCGCAATGTCTCAAGTTCTCAAACTAAAACAGGGTCTGCAGCGTTTGGGAACGAATCCGTTTATGAGGGTCAAAAACGGTGGCGTAGTGTAGATGAAAGGCGTAAACGTAGCAAAAGTAACGCGTTTTAAAGGATAAACCCATTACTGTTAACATAGCCTTAAGGGCGATTTATAGTCGTGCGTAGGTCCTACGGCGTAGCCGCGACGGCGTAGGTTCCGCGTCGGTTTTCATTTATACTTGTGCGTCGTCGTCCGCGTCGACGTGCAAACACACCCGCAGACCGCTGGTAGGCAGTAATCACGCGTGTAACCACAGTAGCAGCAAAAGAAGTCACAGAAGAAGAAGCTAAGCAAGTTAACCCACAAACGAAGAAGAAACAGCAACTTGTTGTGTATAATTTGAGAAGATCAGCAATGATGGAAGTAAATAAACAGCGACTTTTGTTGCAGTTTGAGTTAAATCACTCCTCAACTCGGCTCATCTTTGTTTTCACCGTCTCAAACGGAAATACCTATGACGCAGTTTTTTTTACCTGACGGGAGGGGTTCTGGTGGACCAATCACAGCGCTTGCGGTCCGCGTAGATCTGACGCGCTGTTAAAAATTTTGTGAGGTTCGCGTCAGGCTACGCAGAGCTACGCACAGGCTACGGATAGCCTACGCCGTAGCGCACGACTATAAATCGCCCTTTACTCCCCTGAACCCAATGTACAACGTGCTTTGTCACTGCTATCACAATAAACTGCTTTCATCAAGATTTTCTACGTCCACATTATTTTTTTTATAATTGCGTCTAAAAAATAACTGAAGAGTTTGGATATTTTTTACTATTTAAAACTTGACTCTTCTGTAGTTACATCGTGTACTAAGACCCACAAAAAAAAAGTTGAGATTTTCTAGGCATATATGATTATTACCTTCATTTCAGCATAATAATCAAAGACTTTGCTACTGTAACATGGCTGCAGCAGGCGTGGTGATATTACGCACTGCCTGAAAACAGTTTTTTTCAATAGCAGGAGACTATTTTCGGGCACTGTGTAATATCCCTGTGCCTTCTGCAGCCAGAATGAGAGTATAGTTCGTAGCCATATCTGCCTAGAAAATCACAACTTTTAATTTTCTGTCGATCTTAGTACATGATCTAACTACAGAAGAGTCAAGTTTTAAATAGGAAAAATATCCAAACTCTTTGGTTATTTTTGAGCGTGATGCTAATGGTCTAATCCAGGGGTCTCAAACTGGCTTGGGGCCATTTCTGAGATTGACATTTCATCGGAGGGCCGCAGACTTATTTTAATGTTCAAAAAAGTACAATTTTTTGGTAAATGTACTGTTTAAATTCTATTATTTAATGTATAATAATAATAATAATACTTGAAAATATATAAGCAGGGGTTTTTATCTTTTAAATATACATTATTTTATAAAAGTAAATCATTTCTTAACCTTATCTTTAATAACTAAGGCCTATTAAAACCTTGCACTTATCTAACAAATAAAAATTTCTGTATACATTTATAAACTATTATAAAAATATTACCATCAGTGTTTTGATTCATTTTGGATTGTTTTCAGTCATAGTATTGACTTCAGTAGTTCCATCTTTGTTATTCCACAGTTTTAATGAATTTGTTATTATATGTGGAAAAATATTAAAAAGTGAAAGTGATCCTAAAACTTTTGAATGAGTAGTCAATGTTACATAAGCTAGTTAAACAGAAAACAAATATAATACTGCTCTATGTGTAATTGCATAGCAAGCTATAATATATTATACTTCATTATATATAGCAGTATACATACTTTTATCTTCTGTAGGCTACGTTTCTCCTCATCTTTCCTCTTTTCTTAACCTGGGCACTTTGATGGTTCTTTTTCTTATCTGTACTTTAATACTGCATTACATCTATGGCTCTGCCATGCGGTGTCTCCATAAAAAGTGACTTGTTGATGTGAGCTGAGAATCCACCCGGAAATAACAAATCTTCTCTGGACAAACACTACAACGTCCCGACCAGATTAACTGATCGCATTGTGACAATGATATAATTGACGCGAGGTTCAGATGAGGAATTAAAATCCGATCACGCATTCCGTTCTCCTCGCAATCACGGAGGGCGCGCGCGGCTCATGGCTGCGTAGCAACGGGTGACGCCACCCCGTACGGAGCGCAACGTCAGAGCACTTTAGAAAGTAAGAAACGCCTTAACACATGTGAACGAACCATTAAACGTTTAAATAAAAAATCTGACGAATATTTAACAAAGTGAATAAAAATCTTTCTGCGGGCCAGATTATGTTATAATGTTGAAAGGTGCCGCGGGCCGCAAATAGGGGGAGGGCGGGCCGCAAATGGCCCGCGGGCCGGGAGTTTGAGACCACTGGTCTAATCAGATTCAATTGATTATGCTAAGCTAAGCTAAAAGTGGTAAAGCCAGACCCGGAGATCAGCTGAATGGATTCCAAAACAATAAAAATCTAAAGTTTAACTCTAGGGGAGCTGGAAAATAAATTTTTATTTTCAAAAATAAAGTGGAGTGTCCCTTTAATAGTAAATTAGCAAATTAAAATTTGGTGCAAGCAATCTCATATGTCATAATATAGGCACACCACGGGAATAAAATGCTGCAAATATGAAAACAACCCACCTCAGCAACGGCCTGATCGGCAGACTCAATCTTCTCAAAGGTAACAAAGGCACAACTGATATGAAAGAAAAAAAATGAATATTACACATGCTTTGATTTAAGACGTGCTAACCAGGTCACACGCTCAATTTATATATTTCTATTTAAAGAAAATTCATAAACATCCCAACAAATGTGTCACTATATGAATCTTTTGATAATTCACATTCTCTAGTGTACATTAAAGGTCACCTAATATAGGAATTTTTCAAGGTGTAATATTGGTCACAAGTGTCCCCAGAATGTGTCTGTGAGGTTTCAGATCCAAATACCCTATATATCATTTATAATACCATGCTTAAAAAAAGGGCTGTTTTTGTGTGTGTGTCTCTTTAAATGCAAATGAGCTGCTGCTGCTGCTTCCCTCCCTTTTAATGTTATCTATACTGAAAACATACAGAGTTTTTAATAAGACATTCACCTTACTTGAGTGTTCATAATGAATAAGCTGTAATGAATTATGTGAAGTGGATTTTAAATAGAAATAATGACCTAACTGGTCTTAAGATGGTTGTGGACAGGCCTGTGCAAAGTAATGTCAGTTTGTTTAAAAAACACCAACAGCTTGTTCCATGAGACTGTTGGGGTTTTAAGTGGATTTAAAAAACAGGAGGGGCAGATTATCTCATATTAGGGTGACCATTAACAGTCCAAAACTCCAGAAAGGATCAGAAATCCATCATACTTGCGTATAGAGTCCATAGTAAGGTCGATAATGGTGCCATGTTGGGCAAATGCTGAGCGCAAGCTGTCCTCCACCAAACCTGTGCCGTTTACATACACTGTGTTTCCCTTACGTGTACCTCGGCGCTCTGGATACGAATCAGATCCTGGACAGCATCAGAAAGGAGATTAAGGGCATCAAATTTTCAAAAGCCTGACATCAGTCACATCATTTTCTTTTATTAAATATAATCTTTATTAAAAATGTTTTGCTATTTACAAAACGTCAGGCGTTTTCATTTTGTTTCAGAATTTTAAAGCGACTGCCCTGACCTTACATTTTCATCCAGAGTTATTTTTTTGGAGATTCACTAAAAAAACAGTCAAGTACTTCAAAACTTACGCCTGTATGGTGGGTCTCTCTCTCGATCTCGCTCTCTTTCTCGGCTCCTGTCTCGATCGCGATCGCGTTCCCGCTCTCTGTCGCGCCCCCTGTCTCGCTCTCTTTCTCTGTCCCGCTCTCTTTCTCTGTCTCGATCTCTCTCCCAGTCCAACTCTCTCTCTCGCTCACGCTCAGCATCTCGACTGGACGACACTGCAGCCTCCTCATCACGAGAACGATCGCTAGTAACAAAACTGTAACGGGACAGTGAAAATCAGCCTTGAAATTTGAATTTGACTGTGTCTTATATGTTTTTAGGTGTTAAGGTTAATAGTAATATTCTAGTCTCACCTCTCATACAGGGATTTCCTGTGGACTCGTTTAGCAGACTGTAATGGGAATTCAAGAAACAGGAAACTTTGTGTGAATTAATGTAAATCGATCTTCTGTGCATTTACTATCCTCATCAGGAACAGGTCACAGTACTGACTTGTTCACAGATACATATGCGTTTATTTAAAAAGGCAAAGGAATATTACATCAGGAGGCTCTTCATCTGTGGACATACTCCTCTGGAATGGCAGGAACGCTGGAACGGGACCTTTCTCTGGATCCTG
The DNA here is from genome assembly GCF_030506205.2 of Paramisgurnus dabryanus. Taxonomy (NCBI): domain Eukaryota; kingdom Metazoa; phylum Chordata; class Actinopteri; order Cypriniformes; family Cobitidae; genus Paramisgurnus; species Paramisgurnus dabryanus. Next base: position 24,706,170 of record NC_133355.1, on the reverse strand, counting down.
GAAAACAAAGAGCCATTGCAAAAAATAAATTTAGATTATCCAAACTTTAGATTTACTGTAAAATATCTAAAAATGTTTGCAATGTGGTGTCTTTTACCTTTAGTTTCCCTTCAAGTGTTCTAGAGCGCTTGAAGCCCGAGTTCTTGTTCTCTGATTTGATGGCACTGATGGCTCCAGACTTGATCAACATCTTCGCCTGTTCTGTTGCTGTCGCTGTGTCTACCACAGGTTGATCTGACAAAGCTTATTAGAGATAGAGAAAGACAGAAAAGCATAAAGTTAAAAGGGTTTTTAAGTAAATTATTTAAAAAAAAAAATAGAGATCCACAGACTTACTGCGTTTAAGTCCAGTTTGGCTTGTCTGATTGGTGGAGCTCTGTTTCTTCAGAGCTAACAGAGCCTTTTTCTACAGTACAGAAAACACAAGACAATAATGCCAGAAAAATAGTGCACTTAACAATATAACAGTACATAACAGTGCGTGTAGCACGGCCCACGTCTGTTTGCTTTCACTTATAACTAGATTTCACCTTTTTCTTTAACTTGGCGTATTTCTTTTGCAATGCCTCCTCTTCTTCTGTCAGTGAGCTGGGGAAAATCGCCATCTCGTTGGATGTCTATGAAGAAGAGCAACATGTTTTAGATGTCTGCTATCTTCTTTAACTACTGCAAATGCATTATATTTATTAGAATGAAACGATAGCATATTCAAATTTGTGGCGATGAATGAACCGCATTTAGCGTGTATATTATCGGCAGCTTATTGTCGTCATTTTGGTTTCAGCGGGTTGTTCATAAAGATTGTTTGTTATTATTTACAGGGTACATAAAATTTGTAATTTATATTGGCATTACCTTATATTTAGATGATAAATTTGTAAGAATGAGCGTCTTCTGCAGAAACGTCTCACTCGACGCATAAATATGACGTCATTTGTTGTTATCCGTAGAACTGCAGCGTATATAAGCTTATTTATGTTTTTTTTTTTTTTTTTTGTTAGATCTATCTTGTATAGTCTATATGTAATCTTTGGTTTGTTATTTGTATATATCCCTGGCACTTTTGTAATGCTCGTGTTGTTAAAGTCGTAATAATAATAAAAAAATATATATAAGCTTTATTTGTTTGCGTAACGAAATTGTTATAACTTATTTTGATGTGTGCCATTATTGTGTTGTTTATTGCTTATAATGAGATAAACGAGTAAAAAACTAAAACGTGTATTCGACTTTATGTAGCGTTGCGCAGATCTTGGACATCAAAGTACCGCGAGAGCGAATTACAAAGCTGTGCCCTTGAATTGATATCGCGGTACTCTGATGTTATAGCGCTCGGTCTAAACAGTGCAGCGTGAAGTTAAACTACACTTAAATATAAAAAAAAGTAATACAAGAACATATTTGTTTTAATTTGATAATATAAACGTATTTTAAACGTATCTCCATTCAAATATCAAACACAGACAAACAACTGACGTTGTAAAATTAAAATTGTTCAAACAAATAAAAGAACTTCCGTCGCTGTAGTTACGCGCAGCTTCCTGCAGGAATGAAACTGCACTGATGCTGTAGATCTGCCGAAGCTGACATGGAGAGGAGAATAGGTATGAGAAAATTAATATATTAATTTTCGTTTGCATTATGTGTCAGTAGCTGTGAAATTTCCACAACAGTCAGTTGTATTAAATCGATTATATGAGAGGCAGCTGAGCCACTTGTTAAACTTCATATATGACAGTAAATACTTGCAGACCACTCTGTATTAGTGTCAATTCAGATTTGATCAGGTTCTAAAGATATGTTCCTCATGTGTGTAGAGTTGCCACCATTGGGTCCTGATGATTTGCCCTTGCATCTGCTGGAGGTGGGCTGCTCTGGGAATTTTGAGCTCATTACACATCCACTGCCCAAACACATGACAATACCTCCACTGAGCACGGTATGCTTATGCCATTTAATATGATTTTATTTATTGTTAATAAATTAACAAGTATATTCTAAAACATTTAAATATTATAATTATATATATTTTCAGCTTCCCCATGGCTTGCCCCCTGTATGCCTGGATTTAAAAGCAGAGGTGGAGAAACGTTTCCTCAGAGATCCTGGTTGGCTTCCTATATATGATGTAGACGACGCCTTTCAGGACTTTACCAAGTACGAAACTATGAATGTGCAAAATGAGCAGTATTTGTCATCTTAAATGTGTTAGTCACTGTCAAACATTGTTATACTGTTTTTTGTCTTGTAGGGTATGCAAAAGAGAGGTAGATGTGGATTCGCTTTTCAACGCTCCTCTGTGTCCAGTGCACGCTGAGCTGTCTGTGGTGAGAGACCCCACTACTGGAATGCTACTGGATTTCAAAGAGGTAATAGGAAAACATTTAAATATTTTTCAACAATTAACATTAGTCTCAGGTGTTCCCAGAATGTGCCTGCGAAGTTTAAGGTCCAAATACCCTATAGGTCATTTATTATAACATGTTAAAAGGAACAAGTGTTGTTTTTGTGTGTGTCTCTTTAAATGCAAATGAGCTGCTGCTTCACTCACCATTTACTTTTATCTAAACCGAAAACATACAGCGTTTTTAATAAGAAAATCACCGTCATTGTTCATAATTAATGTGCGGTAATGAATTATGTAAAGAAGATTAAAAAACTGTGGGCTTTGGATGATTGTGGGTGTGGTCTGCGCAAAGTGACATCACTTTGCTCAGATAACACCAACAGCTTGGATAAAAAAAAATTTGTTGGCAGATTTTTATCATTAAAGGGTGATTGTGTACACACAATTATTTTGAAATCACATATAAAAGTTAATTTCTCATATTAGGTGACATAATAACACAAAAAACAGTATAAGATAGTCATTATGGTCTCTTCAACGATGATTTTATGTAATATCAGGTGCTGATAGAAGACACAGGGTTGTCTGCGAAAAATTCGCTCTCATTAAAAAGACAACCAGGACCTCCGTCAGAGAGCCTGAGAGGGAGTAACACAAACTACCCGTTTTTGCCAGGTACTGTTATTCATACTTTGATAAGCTATCATAATTCAATTTAGAAATTACAACGATTTTGTTTTTTATTCGCTGTTATATTTAAAGCTGGAATGGAAGAACTGACACTGGAGCAGATAATGAAGAAGTCAGGGCTGGAGGAGGACATTGACTTTGAAAACAGTTGGTGATATTACTCAATGTCTAGAGAGATCATTACACATCTGTGAATGTTGGGGAAATAAAAAGAAACTTTCTTTCCAGACCTGTTGGTTGTTGCTCCTGGAATGAAGGGTGGCATGGACTTCAGTACTAAAGGTCTGATCTCACTTCTGCCTTCCACATGTTTGCAGTATTCATCTTTGGGTTTTTATCATGCATTGTGATCTTTCGATACCTTTAGAGGCCAAAACAACAAAGGGTGAGGTGAATCTTATGTCACTTCTGGAAACGTTGGATGACATCATTGACACACCACTGGAGGAGAAAGAAGTCCCACAACAAGAAGAACCCACTAAACTTCCCAGAACCAACAGTCTGGAGGATCTGGGAATTATAGTATGTATTTATTAAAAAGATCACAAAATATTCGTGTACAAGTGGCACATCGTTTTTTTGACCACCCGTGTTTTTCAGATTCCACGCCCCTCTACTTCTCAACCTAAAGCGAACACACCAGATGAAGATAAGGGAGACAAAAAATGGGCAATTCCTCTGGATGTCGCCTCACCTTGTGACGATTTCTACAAACGGATACCTGATCCGGCCTTTAAGGTATCAACACTGACCCAGACATATATTATATATTATTATATTATACATATATTAATATTCTTGTCATGGAGATTTATATGAGGAATAATTGTTTTTATATGGTTTCCTATCTGTCTCTCATGTCAGTATCCCTTTGAGCTGGACGTGTTTCAAAAGCAGGCTATACTCCGACTGGAGGCACATGAGTCTGTCTTCGTTGCGGCCCACACATCGGCTGGCAAAACGGTAGTGGCTGAATATGCGGTCGCACTTTCCCAGAAACACATGACTAGGTGTGTGTCTCTCTACATTTGGCCTAATGTCTTCAGTTACATTTGATGTATATATATATATATCAAATGACATGGGTGTTTTTCATAATAGGACCATCTACACGTCCCCCATTAAGGCCTTGTCCAATCAGAAGTTTCGGGACTTTAAGAACACATTTGGTGATGTGGGGCTTTTGACTGGAGATGTCCAGCTCAACCCTGAAGGCTCTTGTCTTATCATGACCACTGAAATTTTGAGGTGATTATACAAAAGAAATCAAACGTTAATGGTTATATTATTGCTAGTTTAATGTATGAATTGTTTTCACTGTTGCTGTCCCAACAGGTCTATGCTCTATAATGGGTCTGAGGTCATTCGAGACCTGGAGTGGGTCATTTTCGATGAGGTTCACTACATTAATGATGCAGAGGTAAACATGCTTGTTTTTCTTTATTATTATTTTCCAAGCAATTTACATACAGAAGCACACAGAAAAAATCCTATAGACTTACATTGAAGTAGAGACCAGAGTCATATCTAGGGTCCTAGGTGGGCTGTTTTGATTTTGGCCAATAGGCAATCACCTAGCAACACTAAAGTAAACGTTCACGGCACTGCAGTAACCAAAACTTAGCAATTGCTCAAAGTCCCTTAGGGAAGTCACACCACTAGATGGCCATGTTTGCAACACCTCATGTGGTTATTTCAGTCATGCAAGAATAAAGTCCTATCTACTTGAATGGGGAAGGCAGAAATCTCTAAAATCATGTGCTAAAATCACAATTAAACAACATATTTATGACCAACAATTAAACCTGTACAATAACTTTAGTTTCTTAAGCTAAAATTGTAGTACAACACCTTTTCCAGGTTGTTTCGACTACTGTGCATGTCCATGGATTGCCAAGCACCTCACATGACTCTGTATAGAGCCCCTCCTACTGTTTTTAATTGTAATTTTTGGGCTGTTTCTCATGTTCACAGAGGGGAGTGGTGTGGGAAGAAGTGCTCATCATGTTGCCAGATCATGTTAGCATCATCCTGCTGAGTGCTACAGTGCCAAACGCTGTGGAGTTCAGTGAATGGATTGGGTGTGTGTAATATATTCATTCATGTCTATGCTGGAGCTTTTATACAGATCGCCCGCGTTACTTGTCTACCTGTGCGTGTTTCTCATTTTAAACCTCTGTTTTTTGTGTTGCCAGTCGTATTAAGAAGCGACACATCTATGTGATCAGCACACTTAAGCGGCCCGTCCCTCTGGAGCACTACCTGTATACCGGCAACAGCACCAAAACTCAGAAAGAACTCTTCTTGTTGCAGGATGCCACTGGAAACTTCCTCACAAAGGGGTTAGTTAACTGTTTTAGACCAGTAATGCATTTCTAAATTAGAGAAGCTTTAGAGTTTGATGTACCCATTTGTAGTAGGCCAGTGGTCTCCAACATGGTGCCCACGGGCACCAGGCTGCCCACATGGAGTCTGTGAGTTGCCCGCCAAAGCATATTCTATTAATAGCCTCAATATTAATATTTTTTATTACATATTTTTTATATTAGCTGAGCTTCTTTTATGTATGTTAACATTTTAAACCATGATAAAACATATTAACAAAATAAAATCAACAAGTAAAACAAAAAAGTTTTGAGTAGACTATATCAAAAAGTAGCCCTCCAGATTGTTTTATCTATTGTGGTAGCCCTTGCTCACAAAAGAGTGAGACCCCTGATGTAGATAACCCAAAGTTCAACTTTACACTTTAATACTCTTTAGCAACATTGTACATTTATAGTAACTAGTAAACAGAGGATAGCCAATCATAGCCAAGGTCATTTACTGTGTATACCAAGAGTAATTTCCAGATTTGCATTTTAATAAATGTGAAAAACAGAGGGAGACTAAATAATTTTGGTCCTTTTTAAGCTTGACCTCAACTTTATATTTGTACCTGTATTGTATTTCAGCTACTATGCTGCAGTGGATGCCAAAAAGGAGCGCACCAGTAAACATGCGCAATCTTTCGGCGCAAGGAATGCATCGCACAACACAACAGCAAGTCAGGTCAGCATGTTTACTTTGCTTTTGTGCTCATTTCATGTGAAGGTTTCAGACTAGAACTCGATTTTTAGCATCCCTTTATAAATGCAGAAGATCATCCAGTAATATTTTAAAGGAAAACACCACAGTTTTTCAATATTTTACTATGTTCTTACCTCAACTTAGATGAATTAATACATATCTATCTTTTTTCAATGCGTGCATTTAATCTTTGTACAGCGCGTCATGAATGTGTTAGCATTTAGCCTAGCCCCATTCATTACTTGGGATCCAAACAGGAATGAATTTAGAAGCCACCAAACACTTCCATGTTTTTCCTATTTAAAGAATGTTACATGAGTAATTACATGAGTAAGTATGGTGGCACAAAATAAAACGTGATGATTTTTTAAGCAGATAAAAAATGAGAACTATATTGTTTGGCGGAAGAGCACTTAGTTTGCAGCACTTCGACCTCGGTGCGCAGTAACATCATCACTCCTGACTCCTCCCCCTCTCGCTCAAACTTCTGCAATATTACTGCGCCCGAGGTCGAAGCTAAGTGCTCTTCTGCCATACAATATAGTTCTCTTTTTTATCCACTTAAAAAATCGCCACGTTTTGTTTTGATTTTTTATAAAAGTGGAATATTCCTTTAATAATTTAGTTAATGCAAGTTAATATAACCACCAAACTATCGTTATCAAGCAGAGATTAGTCGGAATAATCCCCTATCGGTATCGGTGGGAAATTTTATATCGCCGCATCTCTGTATCCTCTCTTGTCCTGGTAGGATCGGGCAGTTTGGCAGACGCTGCTGAACTTTCTGTCCCAGCGGCAGCAGACTCCTGTGGTGGCATTCACATTCTCACGGACGCGCTGTGACGAAAACGCCCGCTCGCTGAACTCTCTGGATCTGACCACCTCTATAGAGAAGAGCGAGATCCACTCCTTCCTCCAGAAGAGTCTGAGCAGGTTGAGAGGAAGTGATCGCCAGCTGCCGCAGGTACGTGACATGAGATCAACCAGTTTGGGTCTGAAAATATATTTTGAGAGCATATACTGTATAATGAAGGTGTTGCCATTGCCATATAATACTGTCCAATATTATCATGCTAGTTCTTTATCGCAGTCATTGTGAGTACATAAGTGTTGTTTCATCCACTCAGATCCTGTTAATGCGGGACTTGCTGAAAAGAGGGATTGGTGTTCACCACAGTGGCATCTTGCCAATCCTGAAGGAGGTTATAGAGATGCTCTTCTCACGAGGTTTAGTGAAGGTTTGTGCCTGATTTAAGAAATATTACTTTCGCTGTCACTTTCTCTAACTTGCTCACGCGTTCTCTCTCTCCATTTTATTTGCTTTCTCTCATATTTACTACACTCTCGCTCTCTCACAGGTCCTGTTTGCGACAGAGACATTTGCCATGGGCGTGAACATGCCTGCCAGAACTGTTGTGTTTGACACCATCCGAAAACACGACGGCACTGGTTTCAGAAACCTCCTTCCTGGTAAATACCCATCTTGGTTGCCCTTTATAAAACAGCATTTGTTTAGATGTTTAGATAAAGATGTTATATAAAAAGGAGTTATCAGATACTTGTTGGCTGAGACTCTACAGGCAGGCTGACGCTGTGATGGCCAGGTGTTTGTTAAATTGGCAATGTCTAATTAATTATGCTGAAGTACCGCAGATGTTTGTGCACATGTGACTGGACTCCATCCAGATGGGAAAAAGACTGTGGGCAGCATTTGGTGTGTGTTTGTTTGTGTGTGTGTGTGTGTGTGTGTGTGTGTGTGTGTGTGTGTGTGTGTGTGTGTGTGTGTGTGTGTGTGTGTGTGTGTGTGTGTGTGTGTGTGTGTGTGTGTGTGTGTGGTGTGTGTGTGTGTGTGCGCGTGTGCGTGGTGTGTGTGTGTGTGTGCGCGTGTGCGTGCGTGCGTGCGTGTGTTTAATTACTTGTGTTTTTTAATTTATTTTTCTTCTGATAATTGTGTTAAGGAGAAAAAGGAAGAGAGAGATTATAGCTGGGCCATTTTTTAAGAGGGCACATATATCTAAATATACTTTTACTGTATTGTTGTATATTACAAGAAAGTGCACATGGGTCAATGACGTGACATTTATTAATTATTTTGTGTCCGAATGGTTAAATTAAATGTAAAAGGGTTAAAATTTCTAAATAAATTTGCAGATTACTTGCATAAATTAAAAAATACACCAAGTGTAAAATTTCTGGTTTTATTTCATTTTGAAAGAATATTTGGGGGATAATTGCAAAAATGTCAATGTGGTGTAATCGGTCGGTGTCAATTAGTATTTTTTTTATTAAAATATAAATATTTTCATAAAAAGTGGAATTAAATATAATCATCTAGATGCGTGTAATATGATTTTTTGTAATATGATTTAGTAATAACTGATAAAATTATATTTTAAAATTATTATTATTTTTAATTATTATGCTAACATGCAATGGTGGATAAAAGGTGGATAAAATATTTTATATTTCTCATTCTTTGGTGCAATTGGCGGTTACACCATTTGACATTTTCAGGTCCATTCAGTTTTAACTTTTAAAATGGTGCAAATTTAATTTTTTATTGTATAAAATGAACAAATAAATGCATGATGTGCATTGGAATAAACCTGATGCGTGCTTGTAAAAAAAGTTTTTTTTTTTTAAATTTTGAATTCTTTTCTTCCCGAACCGTTTTTGTCCCTGGCCCACATATTACATGTTTTGTTTTTAAAGAAAGATGCTTTTATAGGAAGTGATTTGCAGGACATTATTTATCAGCATTTGTGCTCCCCATGACCTTTACCTCGCTAAATCTGTGCTCTTTTAATTTAAGCTACAGGAACATAATAAACTGCATGTACTTCACGATGCCTTTTACTTTTATTTGACTATATTTTTTGTAAGATTTACCTATTTTAGGTGCAAGGCTTATTCTGATGTTTCAAGGGTATCACAGAGTTAAACTGATGTGTTTGTGTGTATAGGTGAGTATATTCAGATGGCGGGCCGGGCAGGCAGGAGAGGTTTGGATGCTACAGGGACTGTTATCATCCTCTGCAAGGCTGGTGTTCATGAAATGGGAGATCTTCATGCAATGATGCTGGTCAGTACTGCACTTGAGTCTGTGTAAAACTCCAGAGTCTTTGTTCAATACTTTGTCACAAAACCTTTATTTGTCATGTTTTGAAGCGAAGTGGTATATATCTGGAGTCTGTACCCTCAAAAAAAAAAAACTCCCACCCTGAAAGAAGTTCTAATATCCAAACGCTTGAAGTATTGGATTATGCCATGAAGCTTCAGTCTGTAACTTTTGCCTCTCTATCGCCATCTCTGTTTAAAACACAGAATTGCCGTTATAAGCAGAAATAACTGTGTGAGGATGAATCTTATGTCTGTGAGCAGTGAATCAGAGCAGAAGTTGACATGACATCCTTTTTTTCAGTCATATCTGAAAAATGTTTTTACTGGTTTTGTTCTGAACAAATTAAAGCGGACAGGTTTTAAAATAAATCACACTGCTGACGTCTTAATTGTTCAGTGGAAAAAGTAATCTCTAATACCTTCAGATGTCAAAAATATATATATATATTTTTTTTATATAATTATCTTTTTGGGCCATTTTTGTTTTATTGATAGACAGTAGTTTTTGAGAGACGACAGGAAAGTAGAGGGTGGAGAGAGGGGTATGGGATCGGCAAAGGACCTCGAGCCGGGATTCGAACTCGGGTCGCCAGAAGTGCGTTTGCACCATATGTCGGAGCGCTGCCCACTACACCATCGGCTCCGACTGATGTCAAAAATATTTTTAAATGTGCACAAACTCTGTCGCTTTCTCTTTTTGACTGCAGACTCTCCACAGCTCAAGTTTTGAAGGTTTTAACAACCGGTTATTCCCCAGATGTAGTAAGAGTAATGCCCACATTGTAAAAAATTTTGTCAAATCAACAATATTTTTATGCTACTTTAACTTAACTCTTTCACCGCCTGCGTTTAAAAAAAAGTTGCCAGCCAGCGCCAGCGTTTTTTATGATTTTCACAAAAGTTTAATGTCTTCCAGAAAATGTTCTTCTTCAAATATATAAACATACAATATACCAAATGAAAGAACAGACCCTCTGCTTTCAAACAAAAAAAAACCGTTTCATCCTACCTTCAGTAGTTCTTTTGTAATCAGCTTTTGAATATGGGTAGGTTTCTGCAACAACACCCTATTTTGAGCAAAAAGCAGAGATAATTCCATTTTTGTGACAGACTTTTCATAGAGATCCCATTCAGAGCGATCTTTAAAACAGACACGGACATGCAGCAGCTTGCCATAGGGCAATACTTCCAGGTTTAAAAAGTTGCGGAAGGGCGCCACCTAGTGGATAATAGCGGTATTGCCGAAAGACGGAAAAACTCGTCATTGGCGGGGAAGCGTTTTCTCTTGATTGACGAGATATCTTGTCAATGGCGGGGAAAGAGTTAATAAGTTAAGTTACAAATTTCAACTTGTTTTTATAAGTTATGTCAACTTATAACAAGTGAAAACTTAAAGTAAGTTGAACTGATTTGTTTAAACTTCATGCTGCAGTGCAGTTTATTCTTAGGGGCATCAAACATACATTTTTCAAATTATTATTATAATTTTTTGTTTACTTAATTATTGATTTTGTTTGTTTATTCTAAGCAGTTTTAAAGTGTGATGTTTGCTTGTTTTTCAGGGGAAACCGACATTGCTGCAGTCTCAGTTCAGACTGACTTACACAATGATCTTGAACCTGCTCCGCGTTGAAGCCCTGAGGGTCACGGACATGATGAAGAGAAGCTTTTCTGAGAACCACAGAGATACACAGGTAAATCGTCCCATTTCCCAGCGGCACCTGGGGGAAAGCAGACGTAAATACAACTTCAGTAAACACAATCTTTTTAATCTTATGGAGAGATTGAAAAATATGTGATGAAAAAAGTCTTTGATTGGCTGATTTATGCCTTTTTCGTGGTCAGACGCATGAGAAGAGAATAAGCGAGCTGAAAAAGGCACTCTCATCTCTTCCTCCACTGGACACAGAAGGACAGTTATCTGATATACTGCCATATTACCACACCATCACAGAGATGCGCTACACAACAGAGACCCTGCAGGTACAAACACACACACCGACACTCACAAACATCACAGAGCTGCCCACTCACACATTCATGCACATATGCACATCCATCACAAAGACCCTGAAGGTATACAATCACACATACACACGCATGAGCTGCACATCACCACAGAGATCCTTAAGGTACACATACACACACATATATAAAATTATTCTTGTTTGTTGTATTCATGGTTTACATCATTCATTGTGTTTGTTAGCAAGCTGTCCTGGAATCAGTGAATGGACTCAAAGCTCTGTCTGTTGGGAGAGTGGTGGTGGTAAACAACGATCAGCACCACAACGCCCTGGGAGTCATTCTGCAGGTGTGTGTTATACTGCGTAAAATACAAACTTCACTGTAGATAAGTGCTCTTCGTTCATTTTTTCATGAGAGACACACTGAAAAGTTAATAGGAAAGCCACTTTTACCGTAAAGTATCAAAAGTTACATTCAATCATAAATAGCATGTCTGCTTATCAATCTGTCAATAAACGCCACAACAATTTTTCAACATTTAATGAATAACGGCATGCATACGTCACAGAGGTTTTTTATACGTTTAAATAAGGTTTACTGAAAATATTTGGATATTGTCTGAATTTTTTTGCCTTTACCTTTATTCAGAAAGGACAGTGAAGAAATACTTTTTAAGAAGTGGAGATTTTTGTATGTACTTAGAGGGTTTTGCAGTGAAAGACAGTCAAATTTGTGAAAATAAGACTAATATAACCTTTTCATTGGCATTAAATTGAAATGACTAAACCTAAAAAATGGAAGCCTGCTAAAAATGCTCATTTAAAAAAAAACATTTAAGACGCACTTTGTTGTACATCTTGTCTTCAATATTTGTTTTTCATCTCCCACAGGTGTCCAGTGATGCTGTAAATCGCACCTTCACCACTCTTATTATCTGTGAGAAGGGGAACGAGGAGCCTGCAGAAAATCAGTCGAATAAATCCTCAGCTTACATCTACAGCTCTGCACTGTTTATTCCAGAGGGTTTGTCAATATTTACGCAATAAATGACAGCAGGTTGTCTTATATTGTGAATATAGTCACAGCTAAACAGTGTTTTAGTGCCAATAGTTATATTGGCATTGTTATGGCATAAATAAAGTCAAAGTCACACATTGTCGATATTATTTGTAGGACCGTGCAGCCATACAGTGCAGAAACTGAAGTTGTCGTCCATCTCTGCCATCACAACCAAAACCCTCAAAGTCATTCCAGAGAGAATCATTGACAACTACAACAAAAGACAACAGCCACGCTTCAGGTGTGTGTGATTTCAATGTGAGGGAATTTGCATCTGTTGAACAGTGGTGATGAATTAATGTAAATCATCCCTCCGTTCGTAGACTTGATCCACCAGGTCAGGCCATTTCTACAGCAACCCAAGAGCTCCTGCGTTTAGCGGAGGCCAATCCAGATGGCATAGCGACTCTTGACCCTGTGAATGACCTGCACCTAAAGGGGGTAGATGTGGTGGAGGGGGTGATGAGACAGCGAGTGTTACAGGACAGCCTGAAAAACTTCCACTGCATCCACTCACCCACCTTCACTGAACAGGTCTGTCAATGTCTGTCTGTTCGTACATCCATTTTTCTTTCTTGTTCATCTGCCAATCTCTCTGTCTGTATCCCTACCTGCAAATCTAATCTACCTGTTTATCAAATCTCTTGGCCTGTCTGTCTTCCAATTTGCCTATCTTTCTCCCTGTTTATTGAATCTCTCTGTCTTTCAGTCTGTGTATCTGCCTCCTTGCTTGTCTGTCCATTTATCCAACTTTCTGTCTGTCTTTCTGTCTATCTATCTATACATCTCAGTATTTTTCTGTCTGTCCATTTATACATCTCTTTGTTTGTCTGTGTGTCCATCCATCCATCTTTCTGTCTATCTATCTTTTTATTCGGTCTGCGTGTCTGCCTGCCTGGATATGTGTCTGTCTGTCCGCCTGTCAATTTATTGATCTTGTTTGTTTGTCTGCCTTCCTGCCTTTATCCGTTGTCTGTCATATCTATCCTGTCTATTTCTGTCAATCTATCTATCTGTCTATATCTCGATAATGTCTGTTATCCATTTGTCTGTATGTCTGTCTGTCCTATCTATCTGTCTGCTTGGATATCTGTCTGTCTGTCCGTTTATTCATCTCTCTGTCTGTCTTTCTGTCCATCCATCTCTCTCTGTCAATTTATTGATCATGTCTGTCTGTCTGTCTATCTATCTATCTTGTATATTTATCTATCCTGTCTATCCATCTTGTCTGTGCTATCTATATTTCTCCATCCATCCATCCATCCATCCATCCTGTATATCAATTCAATTCAATTCAATTCACAATTGCTTTATCGGCATGACTGTAAATTATACAATATTGCCAAAGCATGTATATAAAACAATAAAAAAAATATCTGTATAATAAAAAAATATGATCAAATCAACATCATTTTAAATTAACAGCATAACACGTTAGAACATGTCTGAACATCTATCTATCTATCTGTCTATCTATCTATCTATCTTTCTTTCTTTCTTTCTTTCTTTCTTTCTTTCTTTATATCCTTCTTTCTTTATATCTTTCTTTCTTTTTTTCTTTCTTTCTTTCTTGTTTATCTATCTGTCTATCTATTTATCTGTCTATTTATCTGTCTGTCTATCCTGTCTATTTCTGTCAATCCATCTCTCTATCTGTCTATCTCTCGATAATGTTTGTTATCCATCCGTCTGTATGTCTGTCTGTCTGCCTGGATATATGTCTGTCTGTCCATTTATCCATCTCTTTGTCTATCTGTCTGTCTTTCTGTCCATCCATATCTCTCTGTCAATTTATTGATCATGTGTTTGTCTGTCTGCATGTCTGTCTGTCTGTCTATCTATCTATCTTGTATATCTATCTATCCTGTCTATCTGTCTGTCTGTCTATCCATCTTGTCTGTGCTATCTATATTTCTCCATCCATCCATCCATCCATCCATCCTCTATATATATCTATCCTGTCTGTCTATCTTGTCTCTGCTATCTATCTATCTATCTATCTTTCTATCTTTCTTTCTTTCTTTCTTTCTTTCTTTCTATCTGTCTTTTCTATTTCTGTCAATCCATCTCTCTATCTGTCTATCTCTCGATAATGTCTGTTATCCATCTGTCTGTATGTCTGTCTGTCTGTTGTCTGTCCTATCTGTCTGTCTGCCTGGATATATGTCTGTCTGTCCGTTTATCCATCTCTTTGTCTATCTGTCTGTCTTTCTGTCCATCCATCTCTGTCTGTCAATTTATTGATCATGTCTGTTTGTCTGTCTGTCTATCTATATATCTTGTATATCTATATATCCTGTCTATCTGTCTGTCTGTCTATCTGTCTATCCATCTTGTCTGTGCTATCTATATTTCTCCATACATCCATCCATCAATCCATCCTGTATATACATCTGTCCTGTCTGTCTATCTTGTCTCTGCTATCTATCTGTCTCTGCTATCTATCTGTCTTTCTTTCTTGTTTATCTATCTCTCTATCTATCTATCTGTCTATTTATCTGTCTGTCTATCCTGTCTATTTCTGTCAATCCATCTCTCTATCTGTCTATCTCGATAATGTCTGTCTTGTTATCCATCCGTCTGCATGTCTGTCTGTCTGTTGTCTGTCCTATCTATCTGTCTGCCTGGATATATGTCCGTCTGTCCGTTTATCCATCTCTTTGTCTATCTGTCTGTCTTTCTGTCCATCCATCTCTCTCTGTCAATTTATTGATCATGTCTGTCTGCCTGTCTGTCTATCTGTCTATCTACTATATCTATCTATCCTGTATATCTATCTATCCTGTCAGTCTGTCTGTCTATCTTGTCTGTGCTATCTATATTTCTCCATACATCAATCCATCCTGTATATACAGTCTTGTTCAAAATAATAGCAGTACAATGTGACTAACCAGAATAATCAAGGTTTTTAGTATATTTTTTTATTGCTACGTGGCAAACAAGTTACCAGTAGGTTCAGTAGATTCTCAGAAAACAAATGAGACCCAGCATTCATGATATGCACGCTCTTAAGGCTGTGCAATTGGGCAATTAGTTGAATTAGTTGAAAGGGGTGTGTTCAAAAATATAGCAGTGTGGCATTCAATCACTGAGGTCATCAATTTTGTGAAGAAACAGGTGTGAATCAGGTGGCCCCTATTTAAGGATGAAGCCAACACTTGTTGAACATGCATTTGAAAGCTGAGGAAAATGGGTCGTTCAAGACATTGTTCAGAAGAACAGAGTACTTTGATTAAAAAGTTGATTGGAGAGGGGAAAACCTATAAAGAGGTGCAAAAAATGATAGGCTGTTCAACTAAAATGATCTCCAATGCCTTAAAATGGAGAGCAAAACCAGAGAGACGTGGAAGAAAACGGAAGACAACCATCAAAATGGATAGAAGAATAACCAGAATGGCAAAGGCTCAGCCAATGATCACCTCCAGGATGATCAAAGACAGTCTGGAGTTACCTGTAAGTACTGTGACAGTTAGAAGACGTCTGTGTGAAGCTAATCTATTTTCAAGAATCCCCCGCAAAGTCCCTCTGTTAAAAAAAGGCATGTGCAGAAGAGGTTACAATTTGCCAAAGAACACATCAACCGGCCTAAAGAGAAATGGAGGAACATTTTGTGGACTGATGAGAGTAAAATTGTTCTTTTTGGGTCCAAGGGCCACAGGCAGTTTGTGAGACGACCCCC
This sequence comes from Paramisgurnus dabryanus, assembly GCF_030506205.2. Classification (NCBI taxonomy): domain Eukaryota; kingdom Metazoa; phylum Chordata; class Actinopteri; order Cypriniformes; family Cobitidae; genus Paramisgurnus; species Paramisgurnus dabryanus. The sequence continues at coordinate 24,690,238 of NC_133355.1, read as the reverse complement.
AAACTCTGAATTCAAGCCACAGCACACAGTGAAGACAGTGAAGCATGGAGGTGCAAGCATCATGATATGGGCATGTTTCTCCTACTATGGTGTTGGGCCTATTTATCGCATACCAGGGATCATGGATCAGTTTGCATATGTTAAAATACTTGAAGAGGTCATGTTGCCCTATGCTGAAGAGGACATGCCCTTGAAATGGTTGTTTCAACAAGACAATGACCCAAAACACACTAGTAAACGGGCAAAGTCTTGGTTCCAAACCAACAAAATTAATGTTATGGAGTGGCCAGCCCAATCTCCAGACCTTAATCCAATTGAGAACTTGTGGGGTGATATCAAAAATGCTGTTTCTGAAGCAAAACCAAGAAATGTGAATGAATTGTGGAATGTTGTTAAAGAATCATGGAGTGGAATAACAGCTGAGAGGTGCCACAAGTTGGTTGACTCCATGCCACACAGATGTCAAGCAGTTTTAAAAAAACTGTGGTCATACAACTAAATATTAGTTTAGTGATTCACAGGATTGCTAAATCCCAGAAAAAAAATGTTTGTACAAAATAGTTTTGAGTTTGTACAGTCAAAGGTAGACACTGCTATTTTTTTGAACACACCCCTTTTAACTAATTGCCCAATTGCACAGCCTTAAGAGCGTGCATATCATGAATGCTGGTTCTTGTTTGTTTTCTGAGAATCTACTGAACCTACTGGTAACTTGTTTGCCACGTAGCAATAAAAATTTACTAAAAACCTTGATTATTCTGGTTAGTCACATTGTACTGCTATTATTTTGAACAAGACTGTACATCTGTCCTGTCTGTCTATCTTGTCTCTGCTATGTATCTGTCTCTGCTATCTATCTATCTTTCTTTCTTGTTTATCTATCTATCTCTCTATCTATCTATCTGTCTGTTTATCTGTCTGTCTATCCTGTCTATTTCTGTCAATCCATCTCTCTATCTGTCTATCTCTCGATTATGTCTGTATTGTCATCCATCCATCCGTCTGGATATGTGTCTGTCTGTCCGTTTATCTGTCTGTGTTTCTGTCCATCCATTTCTCTCTGTCAGTTTATTGATCTTGTTTGTTTGTTTGTCTGGCTACCTGCCTTTATCCGTTGTCTGTCTATCTATCTCTCTATCATGTCTCTTTCTATCAATCCATCTCTCTATTTGTCTATCTCTCAATAATGTCTGTCTTGTCATCCATTCATCTGTCTGTCTGTCTGTCTGTCTGTCTGTCTGTCTATCTCTTGATCATGTTTGTCTATTAATTGATCCAGTCTATCTGTCTGTCTTTCTTTCTCTCTATCCATCCATCCATCCATCATCTCTCTCTTTGTGTGTGTTGTGTCTATCTGTCTGACTTTCTGCTGTTTTATCATATTCCACTGTGCATATCTTTTTTATAATAAAAGCTGTCATTTCTATATCAAATGTCAGTTCTGCTGTATTTTTTCTCTATATTTAGTATGCATTATGCATAATAACTCTCCCAGGCTCTCAGACTGCATTTATGAAGTGTGACAGTGATGGGGCGGTCTAAGGATCTGTCTCATTAACTCTCAGTAATCACTTTCCGAATGTGATGCAGGAACTGAGTGATAAACTTATGATCATATTCTCTCTCTCTCTTTCTCTCTTTCTATGGATGTCCTGCTCAGTTCGCCCGTGTGCAAGAAAGGATGAGTGTGCAGGATGAGCTGGACAAACTTCTCTTCCTGGTGTCTGATCAGTCATTGACTCTACTGCCTGAGTACCATCAGAGAATTAAGGTCAGTTCGGCATGAACGTCTCCATCAAAGAGTTGTGTGAGTTACACGATATAACGTCTTTACACAGCAAAGCTGTCAACACAACACTTAATGCCGATAATAAAGCACACTGTATTATTTGGCAAAACTGATATAATCAAAAATATGTTATATACTATTAATAAAGTTTTTGCAATACATACTTTTTGGCATTTCCAATTTGCTTGATTTATTATGTTGAGTGAAGTTTCAATCTTTTTTTAAATAACAGGTGTTGGAAGCTCTGAAATATGTGGATAGCACTGGGGCGGTTCAGCTGAAGGGACGTGTGGCGTGTCAGATCAGCAGTCATGAACTCTTACTGACCGAACTACTGTTTGAAAACACCTTGAGTCCTCTGGCCCCAGAGGAGAGCGCCGCCCTGCTGTCCTGCCTTGTCTTTACACAAAAAACCCAAATAGATCCACACATCCCCAACACTTTACAAGAGGTAATGCACTGCATGTCTTCACCACATACACCTCATTATTAATACACAAGCAAAACGTCATAAACCTTTAATAAAACAATGGGTCTCGTCGGACCCGAGTTCGATTCCCGGCTCGTGATCATTTGCGGATCCCATACCCCTCTCTCCTCCCTGTACTTTCCTGTCCTCTCCTCACTCACTGTTCAAATAAAGGCAAAATGGCTAAAAATATATAATAAATATATAAAAAACTTTCCGCTTAATTCACAACATGTGGGTACGCACATGAATAAGTTTTAATACTCGTTCTTATTTCAGTGAATTTAAAATGATCTACATGAGCGGCCGCGTGCAAGAGGTTGGCAATTTGCATGTAACACGCCCAAACCAGCTCCATATAAGGGCTTTCCGCCTTTTTATTTTTTAATGTACTTAAAGGGTTTTGCAACAAAAGGCATTCAGATTTGTTAAATAGAAATAAAATTATTAAAGTGACAATAAGGCATTTCAATTACTGACTAATAACCTTTTTATTGCCATTAAATTGAAATTAGTGAACCTAAACATAAGAGCCTGATAAAAAAATGCTCACTTACAAAAAAAACATATTAGATGCACTTAGAGGATTTTGCATCTGAGCTCTTCAATTCATCCCTGAGAACAGGTGCAGTGTGTTACTGCTTTAGGTACACCTGAAATGCATTTCTGCACTCACAGCCAATAAAATGTAAGGCATCAAATATTCCTGTCCCGCTGGTTATGGATGGATGTGAATTTGTACGGTCCTCTGTGCTCAACATCCAGGTGATGTGCATATCAGAGTAGCACATGCAGCCCGGACGTTTGCTTTATGGCTTTTCATCTGAGGATAAAGTCGCACATGTCATACAGTATCTGTGTGTGTGTGTTGCTGAACGGCACGGAAGCATAGAAGTGCTTTAAAGGGACCGTAAATAAGTTATGACATAAGATTGAGAAGCGACCAAGAGTTTTATAGTGCCCTGTGTCTCATAGACTATTATAACAGCGCACTCCTCCTTGAACGCTGAGAGGTGAGTGTGTACAGGTGATGTCGTCGCAGTCCGACTAAATTTCCTGCTTTGCTTTAGGCTTGTAAGCACTTAGACAGCAGCGGTGGACTGATGTAGTGCTGTACTAAGTGACCTCACTTACATTAGTAACTAATGTCATCTTCTGTGAATATATATTTTTTCCTTTTTGCGTTCCCAGGGCATCAATCAAGTGCTTTCTGTGGCACAGCGTATTGGTGAGCTACAGATGGATTGTGGGATAGGTCAGACCGCTGAAGACTTTGTGTCCCAGTTCAAATTTGGCCTGACTGAGGTTGTGTACTGCTGGGCAAGAGGCATGGTGAGCACTTGGCCTGAAATATGAAAGGTCGCCCTGCAACCAGTGTGTATGTTATTGATAGCGGCATCATTTTTGTGTGTAATTTTGCTTTTATTAACCCTTAACATTATTTATAAATGTAAAGACATATATATGTTACCATGGACCACAAAATAAGAGTCTTTTTATTGAGATTTATACATTAGCTAAATAAATGAGCTTTACATCGATGTATGGTTTGTTAGGATAGGACAATATTTGGAAATCTGAGGGTGTAAACAAATCTAAATATTGAGAAAATCACCTTTAAAGTTGTCCAAATGAAGTCAATAAAAACACATATTACTAAAGATAAATACATTTTGATATATTTATGATTAACCATGATATCATAAGGATTTTTGGCATAAAAAGATTGATAATTTTGACTCTGCTACTAATATATCCGTGCTACTTATGAATGGTTTTGTGGTCCAGTGTCACAATATCAAATGTATATAGATCACAGATGGAAAGTATGTATTTTTGGGCAGAGAAAAATCATGCCTGTCAATAGCTGGTAATAGCACGTGGTGTCTTTGTTTGTGTGGTAGCCATTTGCAGAGATCGCCGAGCTGACAGATGTGCAGGAGGGGACGATCATTCGCTGCATCCAGAGGCTGGATGAGGTCCTGAAGGAAGTGAGACAGGCCGCTCGTATCGTCGGTGACTCTGTACTCGGCAGCAAGATGGAAAAAGCTTCGCTGGCCATTCGTAGAGACATTGTGTTCACTGCCTCGCTCTACACACACTGAGGAGGAAAGATGCAGAGTGTGTGTGGATTAGTATGAAATGGGAGTGTACAGAATATGTACTTGCATTACTGAGTGCATGTTTACATTATAAGGTGTGTATGCATGTACAGTACGAATGAAGGATTAATTCACTCCAAAGTTGTGAACTTAATCTGAAATGGAAGTTGACATCAATCATGGATTGTAAAGCAATCATACAGCAATAAAATAAGCTTTATATCATGAACACCACATGAAAAGGTCTATTTGCTATGATTTAATGCTTTTGATTTGTTATATAACTTTTTATAAGGACCAGAAACATATTAGTCATGTGTGTTGTCGAAAATCGCTAATAATTGACTCAGGGTTTTTGTTTTTTAATACAGGAATCGTCTATATGTGACACTGCCTGTGAAAACCCAGCTTAAGTCATTTTTTGTGAATTTGTTTTCTATAGAAAGTAATTCTGCATAATGTACAGAACATCTTTAATATTGGTTGAGTAAGGTCATGTCAAAGATTGAAATCAATGAGCGAAATCAAACTTTTAGATTATGAGACTTTAGCCTGGATTGACAGAAAAGGTCACATTCTTGATGTGCTGTGATTTTTCTCATTTGCTGCATCTTTTCTCTGTTAAAGGCGGGGTGCATGATCTCTGAAAGCCAATGTTGATATTTAAAATCACCTAAACAAACACGCCCCTACCCCAATAGAATGTGGACCTTATTTTGATAGACCGGCCCCACACATATGCAACCCAGGCAACAAAGTCGGTTAGTAGACACGCCCCTTACTGCTAATTGGCTACAAGTGTGTTTTCGTACTCGGCCCGACTCCCTTTTCGAAAGTGTTTTTCAAAAATCATGCACCCCGCTTTTAACCTTCGTATTGACCTATAGATGTAACCTTGTGTCAAAATTAACCCATATTGGAATTCTTGCCGGCATAGTCACTTTTTTATGTTTGTAACTAGTTCTTGAAATATGGTTATTTCTATAAAACAATATTATAAAAACAGGCATTTGCTTTGTTTAGATTTTGTACCACGATGGTAGTTATTTCAAATTCTATAATGAACGTGCCTTTCTCAGAAATAATTAAGGAATAATTGATGACGCGCCGTTAATTGCACACCCAATATGGTCATGCCGTTACACCACGGGCGTGCATTATTTTCAAATAATTCAAAGGACCGGAGTCAATTATTCCGCTTATACCACAAACATTTGACAGGTCAGTTGTGGGTTTATCAGAATGTATGCATACCCATGGAACATTTCTCAAACAATCAGAATAAAGCATTTAACAGCCCCGTGTTATAAGTAAGGACTTATTGATGACGGCCCATTGAATTATTTAAAAATAATGCACACCCAAGGTGGTAATGGGGCATGACGTGAAGCGGAGTCAATTATTCCCCTTATACCACAGTTACCACAAACATTGCTCTGTTGCCTATTTTTAAGATATTTGACATGTTAGGGGTGCGGTTTACAGAAAAATAATCAACACCCATGCAACAGTTATTAGCCAATCAGAATAAAGCGTTCAACAGCCCCGTTGTATAACTAATATAAGTTAATTTGATGGAAATTGGTTACATATTCATTTCTATTACTCTAAATAATATTTTCTGGAAAGTGAGTTTTGTGATGTTAAGTGTGAACCATTTATTTCACCTTGGGTGTGCATTATTTTCAAATAATTCAACGGCCTGTCATCAATTGTTCCTTACTTATTATTGGTATTGTAAAACCATGAATGATCTAAAGCTTTTAGAATTGTATAATTTAATTAATTAATAATTTCATTTAAAATTTTACTCGTTTAATTCCACAGGTTTTTTGTGGTAACAATAATTATAAAAACCTTGATATCTTTAAAAACTATAACAAATGAATGGAACGTTCTAATAACGTTTACCTAACGTTTTAATAACCATACAAATGAAAGGTAAAAAGGTTGTAATTAAATGTTTTCAATAACGTTCTTATAACGAACGTTTTCCTTTATAACGTTTAAAAACAACGTTTCTGAAACCTAATAGAAACGTTATTACAACATAAAAGCTGGGATGGTACTTTGGTGGAAAGGTTACTATGGTAATCAGTTGCGAGAGCTGTTTGGTATATAATCTTTTTGCCTTTAATTACGACATTTGATTATCAGTAATTATTTATTTATACACCGTTAATGTTACGGTGGTGTGGTTTTGCTGTCTCTTTAAGACAGCGTATTCGTGTTTAATTCAGTGTGGCGTTAGTTGAAACCTGCTGCTGCTGCTGCTGTGCTGATGTGGATGCTGCAGTCGTCGGACCGTTAATGAACATTAAGCGATATTCAGTGGATGTATCCTCAAATAATCCATTCTTTATACAGCATACACGAGTATTTAAACTGAAGATGCGTTGTAATTAGCCTTTACAAATCATTACCATCGTCTGTTGTGATTTAAGACGGACGGACTGGTTTGGATTTTCTCTGAGGGGACAACGTGCACATCGCCAAAACGGATAAATAAACACCATGTCGTCGGAAAAACACGGTAAAATTACCATTTATAATTACTATCAATTTAATTCAGCTAATTATCAATTTATGCCACTCACTGCATATTTTGTCAGATGTGTATGAGGCGATATCGTTTTTATATCGCACTCCTTTACGTTTTAATTTTTCTTCATTTATTCCCATTTATAACCTATTCATGTATAAACCGCGCTATATATTCGTCTGCGTGCTGTTTTCTAACGAGCTGCCTAACTAGACAGCATCGCGGGCATCGTTTGCTGCCCACAGGCGCGTGCAGCGGTTTAAACACCACAGGCGCGTGATGCGTTGTTGTGGGCATTATAGCTTTGGACATGGACACGTCCAACATTTTGGGACATCAAATTCCTATTAAAGCTCTCTAGATAGGTAACACACTAGGAATTGTGATACGACCGCAGTGTCCGTTATTTGCATATGCATAACGACATATAGACAATAAGCTACATGCACGCGATAGGAGTTTTATTAAATCATAAATAGATAATGAGGTGTGTGTGGTTTATTATGGGTTGTAAAAGGGCGGTAGGGCCTTGGGTTTGATAGATGAGGGCCCCAAAATCACTTTATATTGCCATTATTTATGATTGATTGATTATACGCAGAAATATACAGCAATTTTAAATGTTTATTAATTTGTACTGTTGTAAATGTTCTCATTTGATGATTTTAAACCAGTGTCGTGTTATAAAAAAGCTGCACAATTCACCTGACCTCTTTGGAAACCCAATTAAACAAAGAATGATAATATATTTAAGATTCATATTCATCTTCATTCAGTCTGTTTGACAAAGGAAAGCCTCTCCAGACCGGTCATTTATTAACATATGTTAAAAATGGATTTACGTGGTATGCAGATAGAAATGTACCCTATTTACAGTCCTTTTATCTTATAATAAATATGAATTGCATTGCCTAGTTGCCCCATCTCATTCTGAATTATAAGCATGATGGAGGATTACATAATAATTTAGTCCCTTAACATCTCTACCACAAACACATACGCTAAACTGAACTCTCTCGGTTCACATGAGCTGGATTTGATCTCATTACATCAGTGTATTTACATTTATGTATTTAGCAGGCTTACGTATTTACGTATTATGTATTTAAGTGCATGCATTCAATCTATACATTTTTATTACTATATGTGTTCCCTGGGATCAAACCCATGACCTTTGTTGCTAATGCAGTGCATTACCAGTTGAGCTATAGGGACATAAAATTAGCATATATGCATTTGGCAGACATTTTGTTTTATCTAAGCAACCTACAGTGCATTTCAAGGTATAAATATATATATATGTAATATATATGTTTGTTGTCCCAAAGTTGCATAGTACACACTGGAGATCTGCAACTCGGTGCACATGAGACCAAATTTTTGCCTTGCTGTTGGGAGTAAGCATTTGTAAAAGAGGGCACGGGATGTGCTAGGGTAAACTGAAACATAAAATAGTGAAATGCGAAATCAGACATTTACACCGTAGTGAACAACATACTTGTCTAATACTCTTGATCTGTCGTGGCTCAGGACTGGAGGAGGCAGCGGGGAGGCAGGCTATGTCTCAGCAAATGACACAGATGGCTCCACCTCCATATCTGCCCTCCCAGGACCCCAACATGCCCTCGCATCCTCCTCCACCTGGCTGTGGCCCCCAGCCCAATTACCCCCCTCCCCCTCCTCCTCCGGGATCAGACGGGTACCTCCAGGAGACCCAGTTCCACTGCGGCACCCTCGGACCCCAGGGAGCTCAGAACGGTTACACGGTGCAGACGCACGGACCCGGCGGCACCGTTCCTCATCCTCCAGTGGGCTATTTACATCCAGGATACCCCCTCCAGCTGCAACCCTGCACGGCCTACGTGCCCGTTTACCCTATAGGAGCAGGAGTGAGTGGGGTTTTATTATATAACTTACATGGTGTAATGGAGGAACTATCGTGATAATTTGGATGGATACGTAGCTACAAATAAAATTAATTTATGTATTATATTGGCCTTTTCTCCGCTTTATTCAGGGACAGCCTTACCTGCCCAACGGTGCCCCCCACCCAGGTGTTGCCCCTGGCCAGATGGCCATGCACATGCCAAATGGCATAGCTCTGATGGAGCCTCGTCGCCCACCTCACGACTACCTGCCCATCGCAGTCCTCACCACAGTCTGTTGCTTTTGGCCAACAGGAATAATCGCTATCATCAAAGCCGTGCAGGTGAGTAAGACAGACAGCCCGGGCGCAGTGTTAATGCCATGGAAATGAGGCTAAAATATGAATCATCCGGTGAATATATTTTCAGTTTTCTTGCTGAGGGATATTTGCATTTAAATGCGACTGAATAATATTGTTGGCGTGAACTTGGTGTGAACAGACCTTTAATTTTTCAAAAAAATTGTGTTTGTGTAGGTGCGTACTGCTGTTGCTCGAGGTGACATGGTGACGGCGGAGATCGCGTCACGCGAGGCACGTAACTTCTCCTTCATCAGTCTGGCAGTGGGCATCGCCTCTATTGTGCTCTGCACCATCCTTACCGTTGTGGTCATCATCGCCTCTCAGCACCACGATGAAGACTGGGAGCCCTAAAGCCGCCCAGAGGAACCCATCTCCCCCCTCCTGCCCTACAGACCCCTGGTCACCATTTTCAGCCGGTATTCTGCTTATTCTGCCATACAAGCACAGATATGAGGGCTTAAGCCAACATACCATAATCGTCTGTTAGTTAATATTTCAACCATTGTACATGTATTAGTTACAAGACAGATCAATGGTAAGATAAATTTGAGCCTGGGGATCACAACAACACCTCTGCACTGTAAACGTGCACATGCGTACTCATATAAATATACATGGACACTCCTTCCCCCCCCCAAAAAAAAACCTGTATTAGATCGATAGCTTATTATAGTGTACTAAAGTCAGGTCCGATGTGTTACCATTTTGCTCTTGGAATTGCAAAAAAATCAAGGTATTACAGGAACAAAATAGTATATACTGATTATTTTGGTATTAATAATCGATGTTCAAAACATTTCGGCCCGGTTTCAAAGGCAAGACTTCTCAGACAGCAGACGGTTCTGGGCCGGAACTGCACTGGATCCGTACCGGAGCTGCTGACTTTGGCGCGGATCCGGTGTTGGTCTGCCCCGGAGTCATCTGCAGATTTAGCCAGGCCTTAGTTATATTAGGCCCTTTACGTAGCTTTTATACATCTGACTTAGAAAAAACATCACTGGTGTGCATCATGAGACAAAACAATGGCACTGATATATTTTAAGATACGTCAGGGCAAGCTGTTTTCAGTTAAGAAAGCTTAAAAATGCAAGTTTAGGCCTTGTCTGTGAAACTGGACTTTCATCTTTAATTTATGCCATTAATCTCATCAACCTGTATTGTACCACAGAACCCAGCAAGCAATTTTGCATTTTAAAGACGTCTAATAGCCATTTAACTCTTACGAAAATTAACCATGGTTTTATTGTTTGGTAAACGTGTAGTAACCATGTTTTTTTTGGTGTATTGATTACTATCAGCGAATAAAGGGTTATTTTGTGGTAACCATGGTTTTACTACAGTAATAATGTTTTTTGCTTTTAACCGTAGTTAAACCATGGTTAATTTTTTAACCAAGGCTAAACCAAGGAAAGATTTGAGCTCTCAGTAAAAATGAAGAGATGTCTAATCATAGCCCAAAAATACATTAAATAAAATAAATAAGTAAATGAAACCAAACAGCATGTAATTGCTGTTGACTTTGCTTAGATGAAGTTATTTAGGCAGAAACCGCATTTTAAGTTTATTTTGGCTAGAAGTGGGTTACTCGTATCCGGACTATATCGGGTTTATTAGTTAACCTAGACGGTGAAATGACAGCTATTGCTTGCTGGGAAATTATCAGCCTGATCTCACGAGAATTCGTACGTATTTTATGAGTTGGCTAATTCATATGAATTCATACAAAGTGAATCGTGCAAAAACTTAGGATTCTCATTAAAAAAACAAAACCTAACCCCGCACCTAACCCCAACATAACAGGGGTCAAGGCCATTCATACAAAAACGTACAAATGTGGTCGTATGAATTAATACAAATTAGCCAACTTGTAAAATATGTACGAATTCTCATGAGATGGCGTTGCAAATGATAAATTATTGATATGTCCGTTAAACTGCCAAATTTATTCGCTGAAGATATGAATAAGTATTGAAAATGTAAAAGTGTGTGTTGATATTTTAAATGACATAGATTTTTACAGTGCATACTTAAGGTATAGATTATAACACTACATACTAAAATGCATAAGCTTAAATGCATCCAGTTTTTCACACTTGCGTGACAGTGAGTGATATAGACAACTGTAAAATACAGTAAACTTTTACATTTTCCCAAAGGATCTTTTACATTACATTTCAGTAGTATTTATATCAGTATTGTTCGCTTTTTTTCTGATATCTAAGGCCAGAAACTCTACACACAAGTACATGAATTTACCATGCATTTTTGCATTCCTCTGGCTGTAATAACATCACGACTCGAGGGATGCTAAGTTAGCTGAACACCTGACAGTTTATCGTAATTTCTTCTATAGCCCCCTTGTTAAATAAAATGAAACTCCAGTTGCAACGTGAAATTGAGTTTTTGTAGCTAGAAACGTTTGCAGTCGTGTACTTGTGTGAAGCTTGTTTCAGGCCTAAGTGTTTTCAAATGTTCTGAATTTATTCAGTGTAAAGTTTATTCAGATATACTGAAATCATTTACTGTATTGTAGGATGAAATTATTGCTTCATAACGAACTTTTCCAAAATGGCTTTTCATTGATGGAAGTCATGGCATTTCGGTGGTGTGAAATATTGTATTATTTATTGTTTAAACACTAAATTATTCACTTGTGTATTAAACTTCTGTATTTATTGAAATATGTTATCATACATCTAATTGCTGTGCTGAAATACTCGGTTATCTTTACTAGATAACGGTCAGTCATTACAGGTGGTCGCTCTGGCATGTAGTATTATACTCACTAAGCGGTTTGTCTCACTTTGTTATAGATGAAAGCGTAACTTGCTTCAATATCTGACCTCTTTGAAACTACCCACATGCTGCTGCTAGTTAGCTGTAGTTTGTCAGATAAATGCATTTAACACAGTTTTTTGGTTCAGTTTAGAGCCCAGAGATGTAGATTATATTGAAATATGGAGTGTGTAAGATATTTATTGTAAGACTCTATACACACCTTAGGAACTCTGATCCAAATTTTTGTGATATTTCTTAACCTCTTACCATTGTAAATATATATTATATTATTTCTTCTGTGAAACACAAAATGGGACTTTGCTCTTTTTAATGCATTGAAAGTGAATGGGGACTAGGGCTGTCACACTATTAAAATAGCTATAAAATTAAACTCTGTAACAGGGGTGGGTAATATGACCACATATCACAATAGGATTATTTTATATCATGATCACAATATGTATCACAGTAGAGTTTTCTTTTAATAAGGTTATAATGTTATTTAAATCTTTAATGCTATATAATTTTTTATATTGCTTATATAAGCGTAAAAAATAAGACAAAAACAAACACAACTCAAGCTCACTGAAGATATACAGTCAATGATGAAATAAGGATAATAAATAATATTGTATATGTATTAGGGCTGTCAAAAGATTAATCGCGATTAATCGCATCCAAAATAAAAGTTTGTGTTTACATAACATATGTGTGTGTACTGTGTATAATTATTATTTATATATAAAAACACACCCAATCATGTATATATTTAAGAAAAAATTGTTATATTTATATATAAAATATTTATATTTATATATAATATAAATTATAGAAATGTATATACAGTATTTAAATGCAAATATTTCTTAAATATATACATGAATGTGTGTGTATTTATATATACATAATATTTATACACAGTACACACACATATGCTATGTAAACACAAACTTTTATGTTGGATGCGATTAATCGCGATTAATCTTTTGACAGCCCTAATATGTATATCTTATTAAGGTAAAAAAGTGATTTAGTCAAGAACAGTGAGAAATTTGCAAAATGAGGTAACTTCCCCTTTAAGACCAAAGTCCAGATCCAATATAGCCTACTGTTACACATGTTTGTTTTTTTAAAGCTGTTTGTGTTAATAAGGATACTTGCAAAGACAGGATTTTTGACTCATATGTGTATTTAAGGCCAATAAAGCAGCAAAAAGTAGTATTGTTTCGGAACAGTTTGTAACTTCGTATAAGCACTTCTTGTATTCTTACCTCCCTATGACAAATCACTTTATTGTTTCCTACTCTTTGTGAGTGGCTTTAAATAAAGCATCTGCTAAATGCCTAAATGTGAATGTAAATGCAAAAATGCTCATGAGCCCAATGAGCAGCGAGTACGCACTTGCACACTCCTCTCACACAGAAACAGTGCTTTCAATGGCTTAAAATCATTTGTTTTAAAACTGCGCTACTTAATACGTGTACAAACATTAAGTTATTGTGACCACATGCACAGCAACGTGACATTGGCACGTAACCTTGATAGAGAGCCAGTAACTGACGAGAGAAGGATGACGTGAACTCCACTGCTTCGTTCTCATTGGTAGTCGCTCCCGAAATGCGCTCGACATTTGCATAAAGTTAAACTTTTCTTAACTTTCTCGCGTCGCTGGACACACCCATACGGTTGCCAATGGTCACTTTCGCTCGTGCCGCCGGAAGTCGCCCGGTTCTATTGAAATGATTGAGATCGTGTCGTTCTGCTACTGCTGGTCGCTGGCTGTCTAAATGGGGCGTCTAGGTACATTCACATTATAAGCGAATTTGTGGCTGTGTGTCGCTCCTTTCTTTCAAAAGAGGCGTTACTAAATCTGGTTGTCATAAATGAGTACCGTCCACTGAGAGACGGATGAAGTAACTCCACTGCTTCATTCTCATTGCTTGTCGCCAAGGCCGCCTTAATGCACGGGCTTATCTGGGCTGAAGCCCAGGGGCCTCCCAAGTTCAGGGGCCTCCCAAGTTCACGTTTATATTGTTTTGTAACTTGTCAGGTTATCTGTCAATCACTCTAACTGCATGTTACATGGCTGCTGATTGGTCCGTGGTAACTTACCGTGAAATAAAATATCAGACGTAACAGATTTTTCTATTCCGCGTAATGTAATTAAGTGCGCGTTGTCAACTTGGCATTCCTGTATGTTAGACTGAGTGTGACAGAGAAACGGGAAATAATCCACCATCAAATGAAAGAGTAATTTCTGAAATTTCATAATAAGCACTAGTGAGGTGCAGGTCTCTCTGTCTTTCGCGCGCGCGCTCGCTCGCTCGCTCGCTCTCTCTGTGCTCGTACAGCTGCGTCTCTGGCATGCAGAAGTCTCTCCAACTGTGCGCAAGATACTGAGCCGCGGCCGCCAAATAAAGAAAGGAGTTCCCGAACATATTAATGCTGTTCGTTTACTCGCGTTTATATCAGTGACGCGTGCGCAGCTGGAGCGATGTATTTTGACGCGATGTTAGCTCACAGTACACACATCTGTTGGTTTAGATAGACGACGCAACGGTAAATGTGCAAGTCAAAGCGCGACAAGACCATCTCAAATGATCATCCCCTGATCGCACCATTCATATTTATAATCTCCTTATCTAAAGATCTTATATACAGGTATGTTCCCTGTCTGTTTTGTGCATATTCATACGTGTTCGTTTTACATGCTTATGTATGCATAAATACTAAATACAATGCATACTAATCTTCAATAGCCTACAAAATAAATAACTGATTAAAAAACAAGATTCTGTCTATAAAGACTTATCTTTTGTTAACATTAATGCATTTTCACTTTAAAACTAACTTTAACTTCTTATATTTTTAAAACTGTGGTGAGCATTTAGTTAGTGAGTGGCAATTTTCTGCAAATTTGTATATTCCAAAAACTATATAAACATAAAGCTTATAAACACTCTCATACATTTTGGTTTTATTTTCACCACAAGTTGCTGTGTGTGGTTGTTAAATAAAGTGTCTTGTGTTTATGCTCAAGTGGGCTCAGTGATATGTTAATAATGATATTGTTTTCTGGGTCAAAGAGGGAAAACTCACTGTTATATGTATTGAAAAAAACTAATGCATTTTGTGATGTAGATTACCTAGATATTACACTTTTTTTAAATGAGACTATAAATTTAGGGGATGGGGGGCCTCCAAAATCTCTCAGCCCCAGGGCCTCACATTAGGTTAAGGCGGCCCTGCGAGTCGCTCCTGAAATTCGCTCATAATTTGCATAATTACTTTGTCGCGCGACTGGACACGCCCTATCCAGTCGCTAACAGTCACTGTCGCTCGTGTCGCTGGAAGTCGCTAAGCTTTCATTGAAATCAATGAGATCGCGTCACTCTGCTACTGCTATCCGCTGCTAGTCTGAAGCTTTAAGCTGCATTCAGACAGCCAGCGATGTTATCGCTGTGTGTCGCCCGTCTCTTTCAATGAGGCGTTTCTAAATCTGCTTGTCATAAACAAATTCGCTCAACATTTGCATAAAGTTAAATTTTTCGTAACTTTCTCGCGTCGCTGGACACGCCCATACGGTCGCCAACGGTCACTTTCGCTCGTGCCTCCGGAAGTCACCCGGTTTCCATTAAAATGAATGAGATCACGTTGCTCTGCTACTGCTGGTCGCTGGCTGTCTGAATGGGCCGTAACTTCATACATATTACCAACCTTTCTGAAGACAAATAGATCTTAAAAGGATCTCCTGACAGAAATGCAATATTATATACATAACGATATATCAGTGGTTATTATTAGACTTTACATAATGAACTATATTGTTTTTATAAGCTTAGAATGAATCATTTTTTATCTACATACACTGTGGGTCCCCTTACATGGAAGTCGCCATTTTGTGCCACCATGTTTCTACAGTAGCCCTAAATGGACAAACTGTTCTATAGAGCTCGTTTTGTCACTTTGTTGTCTCAGGCGATGACTTGTTTGTCATGTGGCGACTACCGTAGCTTCACTATGCGTTTCAAAGGGTGGGTGAGCTGTGGACTGAACCGCTGGTTGCAATTCACAATCTCACCACTAGAGGCCGCTAAAAATCTACACAGTGGACCTTTAAGCCAGATTCACACCACACGATTTTCGGCCGTCCCGGACGAGAGTTGGTCATCGTGACGCATTTGTTACGATTTCTATAATCGTAGCTTCTAAACGGTGGTCCTTCGTCGAGATTCAAAGGTAGCCACGATTATATTCTGAAATTTTGCATGATCCTACAACTTTCACCCAGTCAGTAGCCAATGAAACTGCAAACTGTACTGACGATTGATCAGTGCAGCGTGTCGCTAAAAGTTAAATAGTATGTTTTAAAAAGCATTGCAATAGTCATGATGAATATTCAGTATTACTGTACATACAGGCAACTACATGCAAGCTCCCTGCGCAAAAGATGCATTTACCTTGCTGTGTTATTTTTGCAACAACCCCAGTAAGCAAATCAAGTTGATTTTGGTTAGAAGTGGGTTACTCATAGTTGGACTATATTGGGTCTTTAGTTAACCTAGACGGTGAAATGATGGCTGATGTGTATTTTGCAAAAGCATCATATCTTTCTTTTCCCGCTCTTTTGATAACTATGATCTATTTTAAATTAAATGAATCTCAGTGTTTTACTTAATTTGTTTGATTCCTGATATATGGTATATAACTGTCGGAGGCACATGGTCGTGTTTATATGAGCTGTGTCTAAAAGTAAGGCCCTCATTTTTTTTATGTAAGTACAGGGCTTTGTTTCAATAGAAATCCTGTTCATGTCTGCTAATAAGGCAAACTTATTTATTTTGGGGTTTTAAGGCGTGAACATTGTACAGTGCATGTGAAGTTATTTCCTGTTTATAAGCAACCTATTAATATGCTTTTTCACACATTTGTGATATAAAGGTAACGCTTCATTGTTACAAACCTGGCCCAGATGTCCAATTCAGTTTCTGCCTCCGATTTCGACAGCACTTTCCCCTGTGTTTGTAGGCTTCTTACAAACATGGATTTGACGTGTATGAGTTTGGTGAGAAATTAAAGAGGAATATTTGGTGGTGCAAGAATCGATTGTGTTGTTTTCTCTCACTTTTTCTCTCGTGTCTGACATTTCCCTTTGTCTCCGAGGTGCTATTTATAGTTGCCCTGGTTTATTCCATGCCATTTCTGAATCTCGTTCTCTCTCTCTCTCTCTCTCTCTCTCTCTTGAATATCTCTCACATCAGATAACTGCTAAACTGCAGGAGGGCGCCAGTGCTTGACAGAACCCTCATATTCGCTTATTATATGGTGCACAATAAATATCCAGGGGCTGCAGTTTTTTCTCAATCTGTGGGGGCATCAGTCGCTCTGTGGATCAAGTTCAATGTGATTTTAGCCATCACGGTGAGGGGGAGATGATTGCTATCGAGCATGCATCATAATGGCCGTGTCTGGCAGCACAGGAAATAGAAAGCAGAGGATGTGAACGCGCAAGAGAGAGATTGCAACTGGGCTGCAAGTGAGATACTGTATGATATAAAATGCACAGTGAATCTTGCAAAGAACATGTTTGGGGTTTCAAAAAGAACAAATAAGAAAGAAATTACATTTAGCTACGGTTTGCATTTTGATATAATTCTCATCACAAATAGAAATGTTTAGTTTTATGCAATACGACTTTCGGTGCATTCAAGCTATACATTTTATCAGTATGCCTGTTCATGGGATCGAACCCATGACCTTTGCACTGTAAATGCAAAGCTACAGAAACTTCAAAACCTGTAAATTGTTTTGGAAATATTGAATATTTACACTAAATATTATTTTTTTATTTTGAGTTCAGTATGACCCATACACAATCTCGAGATTTACTCAAAAGAGAGGGAGGTTAGAAAGAAAAGACATGGAGCTGAAATAGGAACAGAGCCAGTGGGATCACAGATGGTCATTTAGCTTCCCAAAGAGACCCATGGATTTGGTAATAGCTTAACTGGGCGTTACGCCGCAGGCCTGCCGTCGTCCATAACACAGCTTTGCTTCTCCTGCTTTGACCCTCACAGCGTAAGTTTGTGTCGCCCATACTGCGCCCGTGAACTCACCCACCATCAACGCTGATTAACAACCTCTGTTGCTTAGTTACTGTACATCTGGTGCTGTTACAGCCTCTCTGTGCTGTGTTGCTTAGCATTACATTTACATGTATGTATTTGGCAGACACTTTTATGTGAAGCGACTTACAGTGCATTTAAGTTACAAGTGTGTGTGTGTGTGTGTGTTCTCTGTGAATCAAACCTGTGACCTTTGCACTGCTAACACCATGTTAAGGTACATGAACATTACATAGCCGTGTGTAGGTACTAACAGATTGTTTTTCTATTTCAAGCTTCAAAGCCAGTTCAGGCCGGTGGAGATTCACTGATTCGCCGGTTGATTCATTTTGACACCCTTCCTGTCATTTCCTATCTCTGCCACTGTGATTCTTTGCTCTCCCCTCACCAGAGACTTACGTAAGACCGCTGCTTCACGCTGTATCCTAACTAGTCATGACAATTTATATCTCAGTCCACACCAAAAGCAAAAATGCTGCAAGATCATATTTTGTGTTTAATATACAGCTGTATGAAGCAGGAGTTTGGAGATGGGATTTGTGTGTGGCTGGGGTAATGCAATAAAACAAAGTCACTTAAGTGCAAAAGTATAACTGAGCAAAAATATGTAGTTAAGCACATTTGTGAGCTGTCTGTGAAATCCAGGTTAAATTTCTTATAATCTGTTCATGATATTTAAAGAATCGATGTTTGATTTCATTCAATTTTAATCTTTGATATGACCTTAATCAGTCAATATTAAACAAGTCAAGGTTGTATTTTCACACAATGTTCTTTACATTAAAGAGGATGATTGTACAATGTAAAAAGTAAAAGTTGGATCAACTTATTAAACGCTTAAAAATTAGATTTTTTTCAACATACATTTTGTCACTTTTAAGTCACTTAACTCATTCCCCGCCATTCATTTTTTTAAATGTTGCCCGCCAGCCCGTAAGTTTCACAAAATGCCTTACAGGAAAATTTTCTTCTAAACATATCAAATGAAAGAACAGACCCTCTGCTTTTAAACAAACAATAAACAAACAAAACAGGAAAAAAACGTTTTATCCAATCTGTATTTTTTTCTGCTTATAAACATTTAAATATGTACCGAGCCCCTAAGGTGACATTGGAGTAAAAAAATCAAAAGTTTAGTTTGCTCACATGAAACTTTCATGTGCAGAATTTTTTTTTAAAGTTTAGTTTACGTGTGCACACGATAGTTTCGTGTGTGCACGCATGCAATAGTTTCACGTGCGCATGCAAAACGAAACTTTATTTAATTTTTCCTACATGTCCCCTTAGGGCAGTGGTCACCAATCCTGGTCCTGGAGGGCCGGTGTCTCTGCAGAGTTTAGCTCCAACCCTAATCAAACACACCTGAAGCACCTTAATTAGCTACTTCAGGTGTGTTTGATTAGGGTTGGAGCTAAACTTTCCAGAGACACCGGCCCTCCAGGACCAGGATTGGTGACCACTGCCTTAGGGGCTCCATAAATATGGGTATTTTTCTTTTTGTCAACGATTTTCAAAACATACAGTTTAAAAATGTGTAAATAATTTTTTTGCTTCAGTTTTTTATAAATTGGGTATCTAGTGGATAATCACGCTATTAAAGATTAACATTAAAAAGTTTTTTTTTTTCATGCAAATGTTTTCTCTTAATTGACAAGATAACTGGTTGCATAAGAGGTTGCAAATTGCATCCAACAACTCAGTTCACAGCTCACCCCTTGCTTTTGAAACGCATAGAGAAGCTTACATGCACAGAGAAGCGCACAAAATGGTGACTTCCATGTAAGGGGACCCTCAGTGTATGTATATAAAAACAGCTCATTCTAAGGTAATAAAAACATAACAGTTCATTATGAAAGGTCTTTATACACCACTGATAATATAGTTTTGTATATTATATTGCATTTCTGTCGAGAGATCTTCCTAAAAATTACACACTGCACCTTTAAAAGAAATTGTGTAAAAATGTTTTATGATAATGTAATATTTTTAAGTTGAACAAACTCAAAATTTTACATGCCACCTATTTTATAAAATCCACTTTTTGGAGCATAAATGAACACAGTTGGCAGTGTGAACACAACCAAAAAAATCTATTCACTCCTTTTTAATTTCTATTAAACCAAAGAAGTCTGATTAGACATGCTGTTTTGATTCTCTTAGCAATGTGATGTCACACTGCTAAAACCCCGCCCACGGCTGCTGACTGACAGTCTTGTATTACCATAGTTACTGCCTTCAGTGAGTTGGACATTGTCTGCTTTTTTTCTGTGCTTTTGTGAAATCAAATCTATTTTAACCAAAGCATCTCTTTTAGTAAGGGAGAGAAGGGCAATAGCTTATTTGCATTTAAAGACAAAACGGTGCGTTTTTGCCCCCACCCAAATAGGGGCATTTTGGGCATGCTATAATAAATTATCTGTGGGGTATTTTGAGCTGAGACTTCATTCTGGAAACACCTGAGACTTATATTACATATTGTAAAGGAAAACAGATAAACTTGATATTTTAAGTATACCTGGGTTTTCACAGACAGGGTCTCATATATATTGCATTTTGGGAGCCTGGGGTTTCTACAGTGTTGCTGTACTGTTTTAGGATGACAGATTGTGGAAGTCGTTGCATCCTTCACAACCAAGTATTCAAAACTTTGCATTTTTCAGTGTAAAGGCTATACAAGTATACCCTAGTTTTTCAAAACTTTTTCTTTAATGAGCTTAAAGGGGACAGAGAATGAAAAACCATTTTTCCTTGTCTTTGTTGAATAATGGTAGTCTACCCGCATTCACAAACATACAAAAAGTTCTAGACATGCCAAACATCTCAGTCTCATAGAAATTCCTCTTTTAGAAATGTCAGCCAGAAAACGGCCCAATCTGAAAAACTGATGCTTATGACATCACAGGCATCTCACTGCCCCTCCACTTTAAAATAATTGGCTACATTTTTTGAGTGGCAGCAAAGTCAGCCAATCAGTAATGAGATTGCAAGTTAAGCCAGTAGGGGGAGCCAAATAGGTGCAAAACCACTTGTTTAAAATCCCCCACCCTCATAGAGCTATCTGAGAGAGGTTTTTAGGAAGCTTCTAAGGCATTACAGACCCAATATTGACCAGAAATTGATCGCACCTGAACCTGGTCATTTGGGACCATCACCTGAAATGGTATCACTGGGACTTGAGTAAATTGACAGCTTAAACAATGCACATGGTGCTTACTAATAAACAACTATCAGCGTGTGCATTTATTCCCATCTCAGTGTAATGTGCCAGAAATAGAAACGGAGTTGCTAATGAAACGTGTTGTTGCTTGATGCAGTTGCAGCTGGTTAATGGATGTTCACTCAGACAGCATGTTGTAGTGACTAGAAGTCATTCACTTTTATGATAACAGCTGGTGATTTGAGGTGATGTGACCGACATTGATCAATGATGATGCAACAAAGTCGGACAAAGGTTAACTATACACAAATGTGTGCAGCGACATGAGATGTATGCCTTACGCCTGATATGGATAGTGTTTCCCATAAAAGAAAGCAAGCCAGTACACAAAAATATGTATTTTATTAGACAAATGAAAACTAATTTCAAGAGCAGCAAGAACAGTCTGTGATTATATTGTTAAAGTTGACAACAAACCGTCGTCCCACAGAATCAGATGAATAATACTTGGATTGTCATGTTTCATCTACTGCAGGACTTTTAATGCTACATACTCACAAAGACACAGAGAAGAAGTGGAATGATTTTTCCCTGCGCCCAAAGGCCGATGTGAAGGCGTAGGAAGCTTGTTTGATACTAGTAGTCGGACATAAAGTGCACTGTAGGACATCAGGAGCTGGTGAGCCATCGCCTGAAAAATATTTACAGGTTGTACTTAAATGAATTTGAATGGTTTTGGTGTATGAATCATTTGAGTCGGTAACAGGAGACATATGACGATTAAAATTTTAATTACTCAACAATTATTCCTGTGTAAGGTGCAGAAACAACTATATGTATAGCAAAACATTTATCGGTTGATTGATTTACATGAAAAAATTATGCAAACACTGTGGCTCTGAATCAGTGACATTAGTTTAAGGCAGGACTACTTAGCCAAACATTAAGTTGCTTATAATTTAATATTTAATGCAAACTTTTAAAGGCACATTATGCAGGATTTTCACCACTTGAGATTGCTATTTCACAATAACACAATATCAAAGGCGAAGCTTTAAAGGAAACTCTACTTTTTTTAAAAATATGCTCATTTCCAGCTCCCCTAAAGGTAAACATTTGATTTTTACAGTTTTGGAATCCATTCAGCTGATGTCCGGGTCTGGTGGTAGCACGTTTAGCATAGCTTATCCATTGAATCTGATTAGACCATTAGCATCGTGCAAAAAAATAACCAAAGAGTTTCAATATTTTTCCTATTTAAAACTTCTGTAGTTACATCGTGTACTAAGACCGACGGAAAATGAAAAGTTGTGATTTTCTAGGCCGATATGGTTAGGAACTATACTCTCATCCTGGCGTAATAATCAAGGACTTTGCTGCCGTAACATGGCTGCAGGAGACGCAATGATATTGCGCAGTGCCCGAAAATAGTCGCCTGCTATTGAAAGTTACCAAGGGGACTATTTTCGGGCAGTGCGTAATATCATTGTGCCTGCTGCAGCCATGTTACGGCAGCAAAGTCCTTGATTATTACGCCAGAATAAGAGTATAGTTCCTAGCCTTATCTACCCTTTAGTATGCTAAAAGTGTTAGCGCCAGACCCGGAGATCAGCCGAATGGATTCCAAAAAGGTAAAATCAAATGTTTAACTCTAGGGGAGCTGGAAAATAGAAATTTTTTCAAAAAATTCAACAAGCCATTATTTAAAACGTTTGGGATAATGTAAGTACACAACTTCATGAAATATATCACAATGTTCACGGGGTTATATTACAAAAATCTTACATATTGTGGCTTTAGTGCATCATATGCAGTAACCCAGTCAAGTTAACATCACTGGACAATAAAAGAGAAGAATAAATTGCAAAAATGCAACATTATGTGTTCACTTACAGACTGCCACCAGCAAGTATATAAGTACACTGACCAATTAGTTTTTTACCTGAGGTCGAAGGGTGGTGTCGGGCATCAAAGTGAAGTTTTTTGTAAGTTTAGAGTCTTCTCTTTGACTTCTTGATGCGTTCGGCTCGGTTCTATCTGCCAGCAGGGGACGCTCTTCCTCAGGAACCTCATCCTCCTCCTGTAATCCAGCTTCAGGATCCAGGGTCTTTACCTCGGTCACCAAAACTAGGTGTGACATTCTTTTCTTGAGTTTGTTCTGTGGAGTAAAATGGGAACTTTGTGACATTTTGTAATCATTTCCTTTTACTTAAAGTTGTTTAAAACAGAGTAGTGACTATAGGAAGTGGTTTAGCATTTAAAAGTTTGATTTAGGGAAATTCTTCACAAACCAATTTAAATTGTAGCCTATTTATGCACTATTATTTGGTAACTCTCACTAAATATTTTCCAATACTGGGTTGTTTTAACGCAGGTGCTGGGTTATTACAAAACATGGTTGGGTAATAACAACCCAGCATTGAGTAGTTTTAAAACCCAGCGGTGTATTCTGTCCAATATATGGGTTAAAAAACAACTCAGACATTTTTTGTGTGCTCAGAGTATTCCAACTCTTTTTGTGGATCAGAGGGAAATAATGCAGGAAGTATTTTTCCATATACTCAAAGTGAATAGAGACATATCGGCCAAGAAAATCGGCATCATGTATTGGACATCGGCTGCCCTGATTTCTAAATATCGGCATCGGCCACAGAAAAAACAATATCGGTCGACCTCTAGTTCTGTACCTTTCTTTCTGAGAGTGCACTCACTGTATATAGAGTACAAAACATTTGTTAGTATTGATTGTTTTCAAACTCCAGCCATCAACATTAGTATAAATCAATGAACAAAGTCAAGCAAACCTGTACTTGATCTCTCCCAAAACTTCTGTCCTCCAGAGCATCAGTCAGAGAGCTCAGACATGGGGACAGGTCCCAGTATAAACAAAAGAGCTGGAGATAAAGCAGGATTTGAAGTAAATGAGTATAAACAAGACTGCTTTAATGCAAGATTAACTGTTATCAACATTATCAGTTTCATCAAATGTAAAACGACAGGAAGAGATTTGAAGCGATTGAGGATGTGAAACCTAGTTATCTGATAAAGGAGTGAAAGAGCATAACTGCATGACTCATTCTGATCTGTCAATCATCACCAGTTCTTTTACAATCTCTCTTTTACCAGTTTATTTAGTGTTATTAATGCAATGATTAATGAAAATATTTGTGTAGTTGAACCCGTAATGTTCAAACCAAATCTCTGCCCTTGCTGACTGATGTGACAGTGATAACTATATTGGACACGATGTTTTTAAAAAGCACAGCAGCACAAAAGTCCAGTCAGAGAGAAAATGTAGTCATGAAAAAACCTAATTTAAATGTTGGTGGAGGAACATTTGGCTAACATTACAGATTAACCCTGTGAAAAAAAATAAAGTTATTTAAATATAAGACGCAATTACTTTCAGTTGTCCTTTGCATTTATGCATCCAGTCACCGACTCCCAACAGCAGCTTGTGTCGAACCATCCTTTCGTTTACTGCCACCAATCGTACATCTGTGTTTATGTTTATCTGAAACATCCAAACAAACATACATGAACCGTCAGCTTTATGTTACCAGGGAACACCAGGGTACTTTAAGGAAATACGATTTCATTTAAAGGGGACATTTTTTAAGATTTAGACTTTCCTTTAGTTTTAGCTCAAAATATCATATAGATATAGATAATATAATTTATTATTGCATGTTAAAATTGCCACTTTGTAGGTGTGAAAAAAATTGCTGTTTTTAGGTGTGTTTTTAAATGCGAATGAGTTGATCTCTGCACTAAATGGCAGTGCCGTGGTTGGATAGGGCAGATTAAGGAGCGGTATTATCCCCTTCTGACATCACAAGGGGAGCCAAATTTCAATGAGCTATTTTTTCACATGCTCGCAGAGAATGGTTTACTGAAACTAAGTTACAGGGTTGATCTCTTTCACGTTTTCTACGTTGATAGAAGCACTGGGGACCCAATTTTAGCACTTAAACATGATATGTCCCCTTTAACACACAGACATTAAAATGACTTAAATGCTCTGGGTTTCCCAAACTGGGGTCGCAGGGGGTTTTGAGGTAATAAAAACATTTAATTAAATACTTACAGTTAAATCATAAAATGCAAATAAATGATTTTAAAATAAAAAATAACAAAATTGCTTAAAAAATTAGATTTTTGCTAACAAAAGATATATTTTATTTGTTTAATCTGCATGCCATGTGACCATTACACAACACTACAAAAAAATTACCAGATTTGCTTAAAGTCTGTGGGGGGTACATTTCGAAAACCCTCTGGCTCAGTGAATAACAACATCAGACTGTGTGTCATGTGACAGCCCACCTCTTTGTTGCTGTAGTGGAAGATGAGGATAATGGCGGTGGTGAGGATCACAGTCACCAGAGTAATAGACAGGCATAGCACCCAGATGTTTGCAGTACTGTTTTCGAGGAACATGTGAAGTGTTGAGTAAACTGCACACCACAGCACCACGTACAAAAACTGCAGTTGACACAAAACAAGCAAAACCTGATTGCTAGTAATACCTTCCTGGTTATGTAACCCAGATTTAACTTATTGTAATTGTGGAAATGAATGCCAGGTGATCTAGAGCATGTCACGCTTGTCAAGAATGTAATTGCCGAACTTAAAACGTACGGTTTCGTTTTACATAAATTACACTCTCAGAGAATGAGGTACAAAGCTGTCACTGGGGTGGGCGGGTACCCTTTCAAAACGTACACATTTGTACCTAAAGGGTGCATATTAGTACCTCAAAGGTATTTATTTATATAGGCTTAGGCTACCTAAATGGTAAATATTAGCACCTTTTTAATAAGGGTACCATCCTATTGACAGCTTTGTCAGCATTTCTGAACCGCTGGATATTAAAAGTTTAGCAGTATTTTTCTTACAGGTGCCAGGATGAGATTAAAACAGGATGAGTTGAAAAGCAAATATCTTCTGGCGGATGGGTGGTCCAGCGCTAAGTGTAGTGGACCCTCAAAATCCTCTACTGGAATCTGAAACAGTATAAAAATCAACATTAAATTGCTTAAATTTAAATTTAAAACATTTCAAACCTGTATGACTTCATTTTTATTTAATTGAGATATTTTGAAGTTGGTACACACTGCATATTTTTTATTAAATAAAAACAATGACTAGAAGTTTAGAAAGGACAAAAAACACCATGAATTACTATTGAAGTAATCTATTTAAGCACTATATCGAAGTATAGGGGCATAAATCAAGTTATTCAAATAAAATGGTCTCATCCACCACAGGTTTTAAATCTTATTTGCATTTGCATATTTTAACATGGCACGTCTGACATTGCACATTTATGAGATGTCCTAACTAAATGGTATTGGGTGTTCTTGACATCAAACATGTTGCATATGTGTTTTACAATGGAAGAAAGTGATACTGGTTTGGAAAAGCATGAGGGTGAGTCAGTTACGATAACTGTGATATAAGGGTGAAACTTTTTAACCTTACTCTTAAAGGAGTTTACTGAAAATAAATAAAAAATTCTGTCATTTAATCATCCTCCTGTTGTTTCAAACCTGTATACATTTCTTTGTTTTGCTGAAGAAATCATTTGTAAATCTGGGGCACCATTGACTTCCATAGTAGGCAAGAATAAAACTATGGAAGTGAATGGTGCCCCAAATCTTAATATTTTTCAAAATATCTTTCTGTGAAACAATGACACAATTCACAATTCATTTTTTCGGTGAACTATCGCTTTAACAAGGAAGCAGGGTGTAGCTTCGTGTAGAAATGTGTAAAAAAAAGGTTGTTTATGATGGTAAAATTGTACAGGCCTGGAAGCGCTTTCTCTCCAACAGAGTCCTGCATTCTTCCAAGTCAAACGTGGGAAGCAACATAGAGGATGTGGATACAAATGCCATACATTGGCCTGAAAATAAGAGATCAGGTGAGTTAAATATGACCAGTCAGTCAGAAATCCAATCTGGTCTGTGGATCATCAAATAAAAATATAATGTTCAAAATTAAGAATAAAAAAGTATTAAAAGATGAAGATAGATATGTTGCAATGTTCCTCCCTTCTGCAACGAGACTCTTTTATCATTTCAAGCATACACAACACTGATATTCTGTGTGTTTTTTATTTCTGTTAGATGGTTTGTTGTGTGTACCGTTCGTCCATGTGGGCGCTGTGCTTCTTTCTCCTGCTGTGGCTGAATGCCCTGTGGGGGATTCAACATCACCTTTTTCCTCTCCATTACAGTGCACCTCCCTCCCCTCCATGGAGACAGCCCGTGTCAGCGCCTGCTAGAAAACACGCATGCAACAAAATATTAGCAAACTCATTGCAACTGGATTGTAAGTTGCATATAAAAACACACAATTTGCCTTTTACATTATCAAGCAGCTTATTGTCTTTTGCCTATTACTATGAAGTCGCTAGGTTGTCGCTAGGAAGTATAAGGTGGATGCTGCAGTGTTCGAATTATGTCAAAGATTATGAGGGGTCCCCTAGCTAAAAAAAACACAGGGTGTGGCGCACTTGAGAGTTTTACATTTATTTCAGACAGAAATCTTTTGGATTAGTTTATTGCGAAATTGAGACATACAATGCACAATATCGCTTTGTGGCTGCACAGCACACACATTTTTGATTCATGAAGTATTTCAGTTTAAATAAAAACCAAGGACCCCCTAACTGCTCCACTCCAGCCCCCCTTAATCCAAACACTGGTTGCCACTCAAAAGAGCCCCTTTTTGGTTCCTAGAAATTGCCCTTATCGGGTCAGACTAGGATTTTGACCTGAAAAGGTCAAAGTGAAAATTACAATAAGTCCGGCAATGAGTAATCGACCTCTAGCCAAAATAAAATTGAATGTCGCTTTTGCCAAAATAACTTGTGAGGTGTATGATATTTCATCATGTAAGCAAATTTAAGAGTGATGAGGGTGTTTGGTTTCTTTTATTTTTTTCATTTATTTTTGGGCTGTGGTTAGATGTCTATTTAATTTTCAGACAGCCTTGTTTAAGACTAAATGTCTGTGTTTGGATGACTATTAGATATCTTTTAAAAGTAAAATAGCTTGTAATGCATAGTACATCATTTTGGAAAAAAGCCAAATGCATAAATGTAATGTAAATAAAACAAAGATAATGCTAAAGATTACATAAAATACCAAGTTTTGTAAAAGAAACCTCCAAATATAAACTCAACAAGTCACTGCATAGTTTAATAACAATGAATGCACTCAAAGATGGTGCAGATTCCTTTATTACACAACGCAGAGATCACCATAACTAATAAAGATGCTTTTAGCAAGTGCATTGCTAACTAATGCTGCCTAGGGTAGGATTCATGCAAAGAAAAGAAGTTTAGGTTTGTGTTATTTGTGTACTTTTTTAACCTTACTGTTAAAGGGACAGTTGACTGAAAAATTTAAATTTACTCATCATCAATTTGTTTCAAACCTGTATACATTTCTTTGTTCTGCTGAATACAAAGGAAGATATTTTGAAAAAGTTTGTAACCAAGCAGATCTGGGGCACCCTTTACTTCCATAGTAGGCTAAATAAAACTATGGAAGTGAACGGTGCCCCAGATCTGTTTGGTTATTAACATTTTTCAAAATATCCTTCTTTGAAAAAACTTTAGGGTGAATAAATAATGACACAATTTTCATTTTTCTGTGAACTATTCCTTTAACAAGGAAGCGTGGTGTAGCTTAATGTAAAAAAAAAAGAAAATGCGAAGAAAGCAGTTTAGGTTTGTGTTATTTAAATGTATTAGAAATATAAATGCGAAGTTATTCCAAACACATCTTGTGGTCAGACAGGAGACTAAATGTAACTCACATGGAGGTTTCAAACCTCAAACGAAGAGTGAAGGTTTTGCCGGCGCCCAGCTTGTTATCGGGGTTCAAAGATTTAACACTTTCAGCAATGCGCACAGCCTGCGTAAAAACAGGAAACGGTAACTTCTTGTTTCAGAGTTTCGTATAAGAAAGTGACAAAGACGTTAGTTTCTCAACCATTATTAAGAAGGACAGTGCTCAGCTTATAACAGACCTCCTGATTCATGGTTATCCTCTCTGGGCATTGTTTTTTAAATGCAGACAGTGTATAAGAATACAAATCAACATTTGTATGCAATTATGTGATATTGCTTTAGAGAACTATCAATATTTTACCCTTGTGCCCCAGTAAATATACACATCAAGCAAACCTGCACAGTAGGCTCCTTTACAATCTGTCAGCAATAGATAAAGACAACCAGCAACTACTAAAACAGCTGAAGTGCTCCATTGAAAGACATTAAATGTATTCTCACCTGTGTTGGTTTGCTAATACAGCAAAGACATTATATTGTGAAGTGTTGGAGCAGAATCAGTATGTTGTAAGTCCATCTCTTCATTGCTCTTGACAGTCATGCCTGCTGTCGCCACAGCCTTCGCTTCTCTTTCTGTCAACTAAGTCCCTCCCACTGTTTTAATATTCATATGTTTGTCTTTTTAAAGCTGTTTGTTTCTTCATTCTTCTAATTTTCTCGAAGACCTTCCTTTTCTCGCAAACCTCCCTCCCTCCTTCACTCTCTCTCTTTCTCTCGTCTTTATCTTTCTTTCTCTTTCATTCTCTGCGCAGTGTGTGTCTTCCTCTGTATATGTATGTAAAGCTGCAATGACAGCTTTTAACCCCGCCCCCCTATTGCCCTTCCTCTCTCTTTCTTTTTTCATTGCTTCCTTTTTCTCAGCTTGTGACTCAGCTCAGTCTTCACACATGACTACAGGAATGTAGAGACAATTTCACAGCCCCATGGTAAAAACTCCTTGTGTTTGTGTGTAAGCAGGAGGGACGAGAGAGAAAGAGAGGTAATAATGGGTAAATACCCATTTTGCTGTCATGTGTTGGTCCAAAAATACACTCTTTTTTTAAATATTAACAAAAAATTACATATTTGCTTCCTTTTTAAAGCCAATAAACAGGTTTCACAACACATGATGTACTGTAACACAGAGAGAACTGGGGATTTTTGTCACTTTTGGCAAGTTTTTGAGGGAAAGGTTTATTGTGCAATTGCTTGTTTTCTGACGCAATGGTTTTATGTTGTTGTTGTTGTTGTGTGTGTGTATATATAAAGTTCATATTAGTAACTCAGAGTTACAAATTGGTACCAGAGAGTGCATATTAGTCTATCAAAGGTGCATATTGGTACCAAATGTATATAAACAGTATTTACTCTGTACTTAAATGGTATATTAGGACCGATATAAAGGGTGACAAATGGGATTTTTTTGACAATTTTTTATGACCATGTGCTCTTTTCTTTAGTTCCCATTTTAGTTTTACCTATAATAATTTAAATATTACAGTACAGTAGTACCACTGTAAAAAAATGCTTTAAAGTTTTTAAAGTTAAAAAATTTGTTTTGTACGTTTTTGAAATTTTGACTTGTTGACGTAACTTATAAAAACAAGTTCAAAGGTAGGTATTAACATAATTTTGGTTTAAGTAACACAAAAATATATGTTGATTTGACATCATTTACAGTGCATTACAGTAATATTTACAGGTATGTACAGTTTGTTTTTGTAATCCCAGAGGAACACTGTTTGTTTAGACTAGCCATAAAAACACTTTGACTCTAACACCAATTTAAAATCTGTCATATATAAGGATAATTTGTCCCTTAAGAAAATATTTCTTTGTTTTACCCCTTATGTAAACGAGGGAACACAATAAAAACACACTGGGAGACATAGGAAAGGGTCAACTATGATGAAGGTAACCAACATTTTTATTGTGTTCTCATGACATTTTTTATAAATGGTAATTTTGACAATAAACTATATATTGTGATGGGCTTCAATATTATGTTTGCTAAAACAGTACTTTTACGTATACTGCTCTATGTCACATTATCAAAATAAGCCTAAGCTGCTTCAAAACCTATAATATATTTATTATAAAATAAATGGTTAATACATAAATACCCCAAAATTTAAAACATAAATATGAAGGATGTTTTGGTGTGGAATTAAAATGAAAATCATCACAGCGCACTACCGCCATCAGCATGCGGTTTAAGAAACCGCATGTTTGCCTATGTGCAAATTTTCTTTTAATTTGAATCGTTGATACGATCTTACTCAGTCAGTACCAGATAAATCAAGTTTTAATTTTAACAGAATATTTACAAAGGATGGTTTTATGTGGAAAAGAGTCAATCTTTTCAGCCATAAACGAGTCTAATATATAAAAATATATATAATTAAAAAATGATAAATGTTAAAAAAGTAAATGAAAAGACAAGGGAGACGCATTACTACAGCAGGTACAGAAAGTGTTACAAATTAAATCAAAATAAGATCAGAACTAATTTTTTTTTTTTTAACAATGTGTTCTTAAATAGTACAGCCTCAAGGACCTCAAACCTAAGTACACACATATAAGCTGGAAATAATTTGTTTTCTATTATGTCTGCTCAGATGTCATGTACTAACTAAACCCACATCTCATCTGGCATTTTTAACAGAAAAAAATAAAAATAGACCCATTATTTAAAATATTAATATATTGGAATCATTTACATTTAACCTACTTACATATATACTTGAATTAATTAAAAAGCTAATTAAAACATATTTTATGTGTGTTTTGAAGTCTATTTTAAACAACGCTGCGCATGCGTCGTTATGCAGCGCCGTATTTTTCTTATGCAAATATACTCTGACGTCACCGTTGGGCAGTCATATGACTGTTTGGTGGTAATGGAGGCGAGGTTTCCGCCGTTGATATCTGTCAACGTTACCGCTTTTACAAATCCTGTCAAATAAAATCGACAAGAAACAACACAGAGGGAACACTGCTGTGTGAAGACAGTTCACTGATCGTGTCAATGGATTTTATTCTACAGTTTTGGACGATAATTTGCGTTGCCTTGTTTCCTTGCGCGTGTGCGAACTACACTCAGGTAAATATACTTCTATCATGTGACACATTACCTGCTGTATCCTGTATTTAGTGCTTTACAGTTCATACTCGTTTTTTTAGCGATTATAATATCACATTAATAGTAATACTAAGATGAAGAGTTGTGTTTTTAGTATTGCTTTTCAGTAAATCATCCTGAATACATCCTATGTTGAGCTTCTTCTTGACATATTTACAATTTCAAATGTATGTTTGCATAAACAACCTTACAGAGACTGTCAGATACATGCAATTTCAAACTTTGCGATTTTTTAATTGTAAAAGTAAAAGTCTTTAAGTATGTAGTTAAAGTAAAGCAAGATAGCTTTAGTTGTATTAAAGACATAATACAGCTGTAAACAAATGTATATGATCAAATAATCCCTTTTGTTCCATTGCAAAACTCTTAATTCCTGCAGATTGACCCGCTCATATATGAGGAGCAGTTGCTGTGGGTCGCTGGTGGAGCTGGTCAGGTGAACACCTATCGAATCCCACTGCTAACCTTCACATCACGTGGAAGTCTGCTGGCATTCGCTGAAGCCAGAAAACAGTCATCAAGTGACATCGGGGCAAAATTCATTGCAATAAGACGCTCTACAGACAGAGGTGAACCATCCTCTTTTATGAGCATGTTTGTGTCAGTCATAAGTCCTTCAGTAGTTTGCACCATAAACCCAATGAATGAGTCTTGTTATAACGCCTCTTTATATCTTTCTCAGGAGCCACCTGGTCTCCCACCTCATTCATAGTGGACGATGGCTTTTTAGCAGATGGGCTGAACCTGGGTTCGGTTGTTGTGGATGAGGATACGGGTGCCGTGATCCTCATCTACTCTATGTGCTTTCACCATCACCATTGCAGCCCCTCGAGCACCATGCTGGTCGAGAGCCTGGATGATGGTTTCACCTGGAGCCCTCCACGAAACCTCTCCGTCGAGCTGGGGGTGAAGAGTTTTGCTCCTGGGCCTGGCTTTGGAATACAGGTGTGAATTTTTACAGTGAAAACTCTCTCCTGCGAAACAACTTTTGACCTGGTGTTTTTTATGACACAGTTATGACCGTAGTTATACAACTGTGATAAACAAGACCATTACAAAACTGGGCAACATGGTTAAGCATAAAATTATGAAAATGTGTGACATGACTTGATTTTTTTAATTCTGTATGT
Source organism: Paramisgurnus dabryanus (assembly GCF_030506205.2). Classification (NCBI taxonomy): domain Eukaryota; kingdom Metazoa; phylum Chordata; class Actinopteri; order Cypriniformes; family Cobitidae; genus Paramisgurnus; species Paramisgurnus dabryanus. Next base: position 24,656,934 of record NC_133355.1, on the reverse strand, counting down.
ATTCTTATGCAGTTTTATATAGTATAGGATATGTGTGCATTTACAGAAACGGTACCCACCCAAAGTAGGACGCTTGGTGGTGTGTGGGCATGGATCTATTGCTGGTGATGGGGTCTTCTGCATTTTGAGTGATGATCATGGTAAATCCTGGAGATATGGAGCTGCTTTGAAGAGCATCCCTTACAACCAACCTAAACAGAATCTGGACTTCAACCCAGATGAGTGTCAGGTAACCTTCATAAGTAAATGTTTATGCAATATTTTTTCTTGTTTCTGGTGCCCCCTGCAGGTCTTTTGTATGAGTGGCCACATGTGCTGCATCTATTTGCATTCACTTTCCATCACCCTGATTCTTTTTTTGAAGTATGGCATAAGAATCGAGTGACAGAAATGGCAAATTTTGAATAAAAATCCCTTAATTCACAAAAAAGGTTAAACGCATGCTTGAGGGTTTTTTTGACTTATACGATAAAGAGTAAATGAAAATAATAGGAGATGGCAACCGGGCAGTCCTTTATGTTGAGCCCTTTGATGTAGTGAACATTAAACCCACGTGACTGACCATCTAAGCTGTTTCTGCTGTCGTTGCATTACCCATATATGGGGCCTGACGTCATCGTAATGCCCTTACCCCTCGTTCAGACAGCCAGCGATGTTATCGCTGTGTGTCGCGACTCGCCCGTCTCTTTCAATGAGACGTTTCTAAATCTGCTTGTCATAAACAAATGAGTACCATCCACGCCAGTAACTGACGAGAGAAGGATGACGTGAACTCCACTGCTTTGTTCTCATTGGTAGTCGCTCCCGAAAGTCGCTCGACATTTGCATAAAGTTAAATTTTTCTTAACTTTCTCGCGTCGCTGGACACGCCCATACGGTGGCCAACGGTCACTTTCGCTCGTGTCGCCGAAAGTCGCCAGGTTTCCATTGAAATGAATGAGATGGCGTCGCTCTGCTACTGCTTGTCGTTGGCTGTCTGAATGGGGCGTTACTGCTAGTGCCTGCATTTTTTCTTCTATGAACAGCATTCTGTTTGGCAATTACAAGCTGCAGTGCTATTAAGTTTATAACTAAAGCCCGATCGTAACTAAATGCAGTCCTGTCTATGTTTTCTAAGCTTTACTGTTGGTTACTAGGTTACCAATACCACTGTCATTTGCTCTAACCACTTGATGAAAACACACCTAATTCACATTTCCGAAATCGCATACTGTGACAGTAGGTACTAAATTAGAGGACCGTTATCGGTCATCGACCTTTAAAACAGCTGGTACTATCAGAGCCAATCCTGGCCTTCAGGGTGCCCTAAGCAACTTTGTGAGGGGGGCCCTGTCGTCACGTTCATAAACAAAACATTCAATGTTTCTGCTTAACAAAATGTTAACTAAAAAACCGTATTATCTTATCGCTGTACGTTTTTGCCACATGTACATTACTGTGACAGCCATCCGAATATTTCCTAATTATAACATTGACACATGTTTTCTGAAAAGCCCTTAATCTGTTATATTATTACTTAGAAAACAAGGTCTACTGCCAAATATATAATTTTTAAGAGCTGAAGAACATCAGGGAAACAGATTTAAAATTATGAATAAAATAAAATCAAAATAGCTGTCAGATAAACTATAACAAACAACTCAACAGATTTTCCAATTTGTTTAAAAACTAAGGCATGATCAGAGGTAAACACACCAAAATACATCAATAATTTTATAAATATGCAAAGTTTAGACATAATGTGCATTGTTTTAAAATGCTAACAGGAGTCACAAAATATCTTTTAACACGTATGAAAGATTTTGATTATTAATGTTCACAAGCATTTCTTACAAATCACACTGGACTAAAACTGAATCTATTTAGACTGCAGTGTTTGTTATAAATCCATTGCATGGTTGGTCAAGACTAAATAGGAATTTAAAACATTAATGTGTTTTTAATCTTTTTACTTCACCTTCATTTTGTTGCGGTTTGTCTTTCCTGCTCCGGACCGATATCTTTAAACCATATCCAAATGAAGATGCATGTCGTTAGGCCCGTCAACCACATGCGGAGCTGCATAGATGGACTGATAACTAAATTTTCGTGAGATCAGACTGCTTGTTATAATTTCGAATGGCTCTCGCAGCACAATGATGTCACTCGCCAGCTGCTCTGTGCAGCGCTGCATGAAGTTAAGAACAAGGGGGCCCCCTAGTGGTGCAGGGCCCTATGCAGCTTGCTTAGCCTGGTATAGGGAGGATCATCTCTGGCTACTATATATAGTATAAATATGGACAGTTTGAATGAATTCGGACAGCTGTTTAATATACGTATTTGCATTTAAATGTAGCCACGTTTCACGCTTTCGGACATTTTTGGATAAAATAACGCCCCTCCGTTGTATTCTTCGTTGGTTAACTCCTCTCCCTGGGGCTCACAGGATAGTTAACGATCTATCGAATGATCACTTCTGGATTTTACCAGAAGTAGTAGGTCATCCGGGTACTTTTCGACTAATGTTTTTGGAATACTATAAATTCAGAAATACTACTCATCTCGCCTACTGCTTTCTGCCTACTATATATAGTGATTTGTTTATCTTTTTGAAAAGATTCTCTTCACATTGGAATGGAAACCCCAGTCTATACAGGCATTCACAAAACTTTTAGGATTTAAAACATTTTGTTAATGTCACTTGGCATATTGCGTATTGTGTATTTGTCAAATTAAATGTGACTTCGGCCGGTGACTTCTTTTTCAAGCAAACCTCGTCACAACATGTATGTAGCCCATTATGTTTGTGGCTCGTCATGTCAAAATATGTGTTTGCACGTCATGTAAACTTGTGTGCATCATGCGTACTGTCAAAATAAGTTTCTGCTGTAGACACTTTGAAGGGGTTTATGATAAAAACGATGCTTGCTTAATCTCATGTGTAATGCGAGTTTAGTGTTAAGTAAGTGTCTTGCGAGTATTTTGTCTCTTTGATCAGAAATCCATTGTGCAGCAGGCACATATTTTGACAAGACACGTGATGCACATGGTTCACATGATGCAACAAACACAAATTTTGAAATGACGAGAAACACACATGACACTCTGAACACATATTGTGAATTTGCACCCCTCAGAGAGGAAGTCACCGGCCACCATTGGTTGTAACACTCAGATCATGTCTTTGCAAATGACCAAAAGTAGTATACTTGTTTTTGACTAGAGACATTATCTCATATGTCATAATTTTCTGTTTGTAAATTCAGCCAGTCGAGCTGGAGGACGGAAGCATAGTCATCAATGTACGCAACCAGAACAACTATCACTGCCGCTGTCGAATAATAGTGCGGAGTCTGGACGGAGGCGAGACTCTGCCTGTAGAGGAGCTAGTTTTTGACAAAACGCTGGTGGATCCCGCGGTCGCAGCTGGTGCCCTGCAGAAACAAGGAGTGGTGTTCTTTACCAACCCAGCCAATGCTCAAGACCGTGAGAAACTCAAAATGTCTTGCAAAAAATAATTAAAATAGGTCTTTGTTCGCGTTTAACTTCTTGACTTTTGTGCAGGAATCAATCTGACTCTTCGCTGGTCTTTCACTGATGGAAAGTCATGGGAGAAGGAGGTGGTCCAGATATGGGCGGGGCCCAGTGGTTATTCCTCTATGACATCACTCAAAGGGGATTCTCCCGAGGACAACAAATACATCTTCGTCATTTACGAAAAGGGCCATAAAGACATCATAGAAACCATTTCTTTTGTCAAAATCCATCTATTTGGAGGAAAGTAGCATATGGGTGGAGGGAGGGAGTAAAAAGGGACATTTTGGGTTTCAGCCTGATCCATAACAATTTTAAAAGTTTTTACAGTATATTTGGAATAGAGACCGTACTATGCAATGATTGGTTGGTTGATGTTGATTTAAATGAATCCTGTTCCAGAATGAATCAAGACATCCTGGTTTAATGTGACACCAATATATAAACAATTATGACTGTACTTTCTCCCATGCCCAATATTTGCTAGAATATAAGTGTTTTTTTTATGAAAGAAGTGTTATTTTATGCAGTCACACAACAGTACCTGCTATAGCACATTGCTCGCTTTTAATGTTTCTTATCAGCTCAGGTCGTTTTTCTTGCTGAGCATTTTACTGGTTCTTATAAATTATAGTAATGTGATTGTTTTAGGTAGTTAAAGTGAGCAATTTACTGTGGTATGGCTTAAATAATGTTTTACATACATATGCATTTTTTCATGTTAATTACCAGTGGCAGCTTGTGACTTCTTTTTCCAAGGAGGCACGAATGTGAAACTCGTCAAAACATTGTCATGTGTGTGGCTCTTCATTTATAAATATGTTTTCCATGCATCATGTGACCCCATGTGCATTGTGCATCAAGTCAAAATACGTGCTTGCTACAGAGGATTTGTAAGTGTTTATGATAAAAGAGTTATCCACGCGCACGACACCCCAAACGCAAATTTTGACATGACGAGCCATGTGCACGACACCCCAAACGCATTTTTTGACCTAATGAGCCATGTGCACGACACCCCAAATGCATATTTTGACATGATGAGCCACTTGCACGACACCCCGAACGCATATTTTGACATGATGAGCCACGTGCACGACACCCCGAACGCATATTTTGACATGACGAGCCACGCGCACGTCACCCCGAACGCATATTTTGACATGAGTTACGACATCCCGATCGCATATTTTGACATGACGAGCCATGCGCACGACACCCCGATCGCATATTTTGACATGAGTTACGACATCCCGATCGCATATTTTGACATGACGAGTTACGACATCCCGATCGCATATTTTGACATGACGAGCCGCGTGCACGACATCCCGATCGCATATTTTGACATGACAAGCCACGTGCATGACACCCCAAATGCATTTTTTTACATGATGAGCCACACGCACGTCACCCCGAACGCATATTTTGACATGAGTTACGACATCCCGATCGCATATTTTGACATGACGAGCCACGCGCACGACACCCCGATCGCATATTTTGACATGAGTTACGACATCCCGATCGCATATTTTGACATGACGAGTTACGACATCCCGATCGCATATTTTGACATGACGAGCCGCGTGCACGACATCCCGATCGCATATTTTGACATGACAAGCCACGTGCATGACACCCCAAATGCATTTTTTTACATGATGAGCCACACGCATGACACCCCAAACGCATATTTTGACATGACAAGCCACGCGCACGTCACCCCGAACGCATATTTTGACATGACGAGCCACGTGCATGACACCCAAATGCATATTTTGACATGAAGAGCCACGTGCTTGATACTCCAAACGCATATTTTGTTTTTGGCCGCCCCTGTTTCTTTGAAAAAATTCTAATTTGACCCGATTTTGGTTATGTTGACAGTGACACCATCAAATATTTCTGATATGAGCTGAATATGGGAACTTTGTCCATAACCCCTAAACTACACATGAAGTCATGTTGAGGTTTTGGGTTGTACAGTCTTCCATGCATTTACCTCATTGTGCTGGTGGACATTGTTTGTAGAAGCCAGCAATTCTTTCCATTAACAGGCTACTGGAAGTGGTTTTTAAATATATGTGCCTGTAATTTTTTCACATCATTACATTTGATATTTGCTGCAAGTCACGTGCACTTGACTTGTCACTTTGCATCATTTTGCACATTTTATTGTTCAATAAATTTGTTAGTTTTGATAGGTAAATGTGACATGTTCCTGACTTATCTTATAACTTTTGGACTTTTCCACTGAATTGATGCCATTTGCATGTTGTAACTCATCAAAATTGTTTTTTTTTTAATCTTTTTTTGCTTAATCTAATAACACACATATTTTGCTTTTCAAAATGAGTATTTGTCAATCTCAGGTAACTAGTTTATTTTTAACATGGTTTCTTAATGGAGGATGGAGGCATTTTGGTAAGAGGACTGAGTTTTTAGCATAGATTTAGCAAACACATTATGATAACGTTAAAATTAATACATATCGGTTTGTAGTCCACGTACTATGGAGGGATTTTCTGGTGAGATTGTAAACTAAAAGTCTGTATGTGTTTTCACTTTGGACTTGATTTAAATTTTTATTCTGCACAGCTCTTTGGTCAATTTATTGGCTGTTTTAAATGTGCTTTATAAATAAAAGAACTAGAACATGCCCTGCCCCCCAATAATGAAAAAAAAACGTCCACTCTCCAATATTGGACGTTTAAACAGGGCTCCAGACTGCGCCTAAAATGTTCACATTGGCGACCAAAAATATTAATTTACCAGTGCTGTTTTTGCCGAGGTTAATTTACACGTCATGATTTTAATGTTTGCATGCTAAAGTGTGCTTTCTGCACACAGCAGAAGTCACGTCATTGAAAAAGTGAGACGCAGCACGTGAAGTTTCACGTAGTCAAAGGCTCGACATACCTAGAAGTTTGTGTTTGTTCCTCGTTTAGGGTAGAGTGTAAAACATTAGTTTAAGCAAAAATCACCTCTCCGCGACAGAAAAACTTTATCAAACAAACATAATTTTCGAGACATGAATATAAAACTAGTCCATCCTATATATATATATATATATATATATGTACACAATATCTTTTCAGAAGTATTTAACTTAAAAGTACTAGGCTACTAATCTCTACAATGGTAACTTGTAAAAAAGTGAAGAATATAAATCAGAAAATTTAGTGCATTATTACATTAAACGTTATAATATAACACAATAATATTCAACAATTAGATTTATAGTGAAAAGATCCCCAAAATAGCACCTATAAGCTCGCGTTTGAGAATTTTATGTTTACATGAGTGGAGAGATGAAGCTAGGAGGTTACGGTTTCACTCAGAGACCCGCCGCCTTTGGTAAGTACATTTTAATATGCTACAGATGGACGTCTGTTATAGTAAAATTACCATAGAAAAAGTAGTAAAATTACTTTAGTAAATACTGTAGTGTTTTTGAACCATACTATAGTAAATGTACTACAGTAAACTGTATAAAAAATACTATAGTATTTTAAAGTAAACTAACTATAGGAAATAAAGTAAAATTACTCTAGAAAATACTATAGTATTGAACCATTCTTTAATAAAGTAAACTGTATTAAAATACTATAGCAATTTATGGTTGTGTTAATGACGGGTGGTAGAGGATAGTCAGTCAGCCTCCTTAATGGTAAAGATCGAAAACTGCTCTAGACGCATTCATACTTACCTGTGAGAAAACACAAAAATATGAATAAATGTTCCACTAACAGAACTGTGGTATACTAACAACATCATAAATAAATGTGGTACCTTTAAAGTTTTTGTGTGTGAATGATGGTTGGTTGAGAAAGTCAGCCAGTCTCCTCAATGGTAAAGATCCAAAATTATGCTGGACGCATTCGTGCTAACCTGGGAGAAAACAGACAAATATGAATTACTTTTCACTTTACAGAACTGTAGTATGCTCACAACATAATAAATGTGGTAACGTTACCTTTAAAAGGTTTTATGAGTGAATGGCCATCCGTCAGTCCTTACTGAGAGAAATTCAAATTTGCGCGGGAAACGCTTGTGCTAAACAGTAAGAAAACTCACACACACACATATGAATTAATTTTCCATTGAAAGAACTGTGGTGTACTCACAACATAATAAATAAATGTGGTAACGTTACCTTTAAAAGGTTTTATGAGTGAAAGGCCGTCCGTCAGTAATCAATGAGAGAAATTCAAACTTGTTAATTACCACAATGAACCAAAGCCTTATAATACAGGTAAACTAATATGCATTAATACATTATTAATTACAGCAATAGTAGTCTGTAAATTAATACAATTGCTAAATAATGAGTTAATAATGGTGTGCCTTAACAAGTAAAGTCACAACATAATGATATATTTGCAAACCATTAGCTAATGATTAATTAATAATTAATGACCATCACTAGAGTTTATAAAAGTTCGAAACGATCGGTTTGTGTAAAAAAAACGAATGGTATTTACATGATTTTTTGCCTCTAATACAACACTATCCAGAGCAACACGTGCATTCACTTCACCGTCTTATTCATCTAATGTTTAATGGCGGGTTACGAAACACCTTCATAGGTGCATACTGCCACCTACTGTATTGGGTGCACGGCATGAGGGCGCATATAAACTATACGGGGCTCCCGATACAGTAGGGGGCAGTATGCACCTATAAAGTTGTTTCGTAACCCACCATTAAACATTCGATGAATAAGACGGTAATGTGGGGTTAGTGTTTTATTAGAGGTAAAAAATTATATAAATACTGTTCGGTTTTTCACAAAACCGATCGTTTCGTGTCTTAGGACATCGATGTGTCATCATGAGCCGCAGGGTTTAATTTGGATTTGTTTGTGCATGTTTTATTTCTCTATCAGTTTGTTACCACTTTTACGACTGTCAGACTGAAACGGTTGGACTTAAAATTTCACATTTGTGTTATGTATTAGCACGGGTGCCAGATTAACACAGATAACTTTGCGGTATCTGAAAGTGTTGTCTAATTTTGATCAGTCTTCTTTTTCCAGTATATGAATATATGCCAAAAACTATTTATAGCATGACATATGTCACTAATATATGTGACATTAACTTATAAGTTGTCATATAGAGGGGATATATTATATTATTTAATTTTATATTATTTAAAAAAAAATGTTTTAATGTTGTGTTTAAATGTAGTGTGTTATGGAAATGTGTTTTTGGCAATGTTTTTGAAAACCAGTGTTAAATAAATAACTTTTATAAACTTTTATAAATTATTAATTAATCATTAGCTAATGGTTTGCAAATATATCATTATGTTGTGACTACTTGTTGAGGCACATCATTATTAACTCATTATTTAGTAATTGTATTAATTAACACACTACTAATGGTGTAATTAATAATGTATTAATGCATATTAGTTTACCTGTATTATAAGGCTTTCGCTCATTGTGGTAATTAACAAACTAATTAACAATATTAGTTAATAAAAGAAGTGATGATGGAATTAATCCACAATTACATATTTAATTAATAACAATTCATATATGAACTAATATATTAATCAGACAGACTCTTCATTAGTTGCTAATGAGGTAATCATTAATGAATAGATTAGATAATCATTAGTAATACATTAATTAAGTATTATCTGTGCATTAGTTAAGCATGAATTCATGCTGATTAGTGCACCCTTATTGTAAAGTGTTACCAATTTCTCTAACCGAGACAGTAAAAAAATGAAGAGTCACACCAAACAACATGTTTTTTGAAGTTTAACGATTTTTTAAAAAGTTTGAAAGAGTTTAGTGCTTACCTGTTAGCTCTTCATGTCTCCTAGCTGTTGCTTGCTGCTCTGTGAAACTCCGTGAGAGATGTGAGGGAGGGGCGCGTGTCAAAATTAAAGCCCATTATTTACTTCAGGTGTGTGTGAGGGAGAATGTGTGATTCAGTACTTATTCAGTTTAAGTTCATTTTTAATGTATTACTTATTATTAGTTTTTATTAAGTGAAATTAACTTAAAAAAAATAAGTTTCTTTTTTTAAAGTCATTTATAAACCAGACAAAGGAAGGCTTAGAACACCTCCACTTACAGCAATGAATATAATATTTAACCATCAGAAAAATCATATTGCCAAATCTGATATTGATGAATCTATATTGTCAATCTAAAAGAGTATGTGTGACAGTAGGAATATTATCCATCTTAAATGACAACCAATTATGTATCTCAGACCAAAAGCTGTTAGATACGGGATAAGTTAAATAAACTCATTTCGTTTAGTGACTTACACTGTCAGGTTTTACAGTGTATAGTATACTACAATACACTATAATTTACTGTAGTAAGAACTAAAGTATACTTACTACAGTTTATCAGTTTAGTTAATACTATGGTATGTGTAGTAAATACTATAATATACTATAATTTACTACAATACACTATAGTTTACTGTAGTAAGAATTAAAGTATACTATGGTATTTACTACAGTTTATCAGTTTACTATAGTTAATACTATGGTATTTGTCGTAAATACTATAATATACTATAATTTACTACAGTTTACTATAGTAAATACTAAAGTATATAACAGTATTTTTTCATGTGGGATATCTGGTATGTTTTGATAAAAAGTGCAATTTGTTTTTTTCCCTCCCAAATGTTTAAACTGTGGTTACGACCTGTGGTTACACACACACAGTAATTTACAGCAGTGCCAACCGAATTCTAACGTTACTACAGTACAAAATTAATTTACACCCGCAAAATGCAGGTAATAGTGACCGCGTTTTCAGAAACTCTGCAGTGTGTACATAACCGAACTGAGTTGTTGATGAATTATGTAATGTGCATCATGGACATGACAGGTCTCTTTTCTGAAAAAAAGCCTAAGTTAGAAGGGGAAAAGTTTTCTGTATGACCGACCGGTGGATAAAATAACAGAGGCACAAACGTTACTAGGGTTGCCAAATCTTGCATTCAAAAAGCGAACAAGAAAAATCCCATTTCACCCCAAATAAATCCAACTGCTTTACCTTAAACTTTAAAATATTGTGATTGGCACTTTTTCCACTTTAATCACACCAAAACCTTCATCGTTTCACGGGCCAAAACCCTAAGCGGTTAAGCGTAATTTATGTAACTTTAACGTTAAGCTAAAAAAAAGACGTGAACCTGGCAACACTGCAAGACACCTCACAAATGTGTACAACACACAACGCCAAGACGGAGGTTTATGGCAAAACATAACGCTGTAATATTACTTTTGGTCAAAACAGTGAATTCGCCACACGAGCAGGCAGAACGTTGCTATGGTTATATATATAAACTTTATTACAGGCTCTAGGCCCAACATCATGACATACAACATAACAGAGGGAATAAATACATACACACATAAAAACATACTTTGATTCATGAGAGTCTTAACAGGCACCCATACCAATGTTTCCACAAATATGATTGATATCTAACTGAGCTGTACCTGGGGCTTGTGAGCATCACTATAATACAATTTTGAGACTCATCAAGTCTGGACATGAACTTAAACATTAGGTTCCTCAAGAGAGCCTGTAAAGTGCTTAGCCCTGAGTCACAGAAGAGCTTACTTGCACTGCTACTCCTGGGCTTGTTCAGAAGTATCCTCAGGCAGTCATTATATGCTACCTGAAGTTTGCGCATGGTCTGCTTTTTGTATCTGACCCACAATGGGGCTGCATAGATAGGGGTGCAATATGCACGAAACAAGCTCACTTTCACATCATCAGAACAGTGATGGAATTTCCGGACTAACATATTTGCTTGAACATACAACATTCGTCTGTGCCTATACATATCTGCATCATCTTCCATCCTGTCAGTGATGATGTGCCCAAGATATTTCGTAGAGTTAGATACACAGAGGGATTGCCCTGACAGGTAAAACATTGGAAAATGTATCTTCTGATCCTCCTTGGCCCTACATATCAATACAACACTCTTTTTTGCATTGTACTGTACATCAAACTCAACCCCATACTCAGAGCATATATTTAACAGCTGCTGTAACCCAACAGTGCTAGGGGACATAATAGCCAAATCATCTGCATACATCAGATGGTTTAACAGAGTGTTCCCTATCAGACAACCTGTCTTACACTTCCCTAACTGATTCGACAGGCTGTCCATGTATAGGTTAAACAAGGCTGGAGACAGAAGCCCCCCCTGCCTTACTCCATTGCCTACACTAAAGGATGAGGATAGGCTGTTTCCCCATTTAACTTGCATATGTTGTTTGGCATACCAGTAAACCAGGATACGTATGATGCATCCAGGCACACCCCTAAGCTTGAGTTTAGTAAAAAGCTTATGGTGATTTACCCTGTCAAATGCCTTGGAGGCATCAATAAACCCTAGAAATATTGTAGATCCCTGCCTTCTGTAGGATTCAACAGCTTCTTTCAAGGCATAGATACATAGATCTGTACTGTGCTTGGCCTTAAAACCAAATTGATTTTCTGTCGTGTAAATGAACTCACTCAGTCTATCTAGTAGCATCTTTTCTAACACCTTTGAAAGAATGCTGGCTAAGGCAATGGGTCTATAGTTGTCCAAACTCCCTATTTTACCTGCCTTATCCTTAATAACCGGCACTAATGTGACTGTCAACATGTTGTCTGGCAATATACCATGTGTCATCAGCCCTGTAAAGCAGATGGACAGTAGAGCTGCTACCCTGGGGCTGGCTAACTTAAGGTGCTCCGCAGTGATGTTATCTTTACCACTAGCTTTGTTATCAGCTAGTTGCTCTATAACATGATAAACCTCACTGGGAGTAAAATTAATTACTTCCTCATTTAACTTGCCCACACAATAAGGCTCACTTTTAATACAATTAAACAGAGCTGCGTAGTGCTGCCTCCACTGCTCTGCTATATTGTCTCCACCAGATACCCCTTCAATGTGGCATGGCAGTACTGCTTTGGCCCTATTTGTAACTTTTACCTCTTTCCAGAAGTCAGTGACATTGTTACCAAGCAAGTTTTCAGCCATAGAATGAGCTCTTAAGGCTTGCTCATGCTTCCCAACAAAGCGCACTGCATATTTATATCTAGCATTTGTAAGTTTCTTATGCTCTAATTCTGGCCCCTGTCTGGGTCGACCGGCTATAACCCAGGCTCTATGAGCTGTCTTAGCGGCTTCCTGATGGGCAGCTACATACTTTGTCCAACCAGGCTTGGTTTTCTTAGCCTTTCTGGGGTGAGTGTGTAGAGGTCTACTGGCCTCATATATAGCACTCACTATACTATTGTACATTTCACATAGATCATTACAGTGAGTATCATCATTACAGTTAATATTTGTACATAAAATAGCATTCATGGGTAGCTGTACTTCCCTTAAGAGAACATCTGTTCTCTCACAATAAAACATGACATCCTCTTTAGATTGTTTAGCCCAATTCACTTTGACCCCATTGGCGCCATCTACTGTCGATCTGCTGCAACCAGGTAGGTTATCAACATTTATTGTCATAGAGACAGGTAAGTGATCAGTGGTAGTCAACCCATACATAATTTCCACTGTCTCCAGACTATCATGGGCATCAGCTGTACAGATTACATGATCCAGCCAAGATGTTGTGTGCCATGCTTCACTGATGTAAGTATAACTATCTACAGGCAGAAATTTCTTGCTGGAAAGAACCAGTTTACTGTCATGACAGAACTGCATCAAATGCTGACCAAAGAGAGATTTGTCATCAGAGATGTCTGCATTTAAATCACCCATCACAAATATATTTGCATATGTACATTCCTTAATATAAGAGTTTAAAAATGCCAATCTGTTCATATATTCATCTTCATTTTTATAGCAGTCATATGGGGTATAAACATTTAAAATAATAAAAACATTCATATCATGCATAACTTTAATTGCAATACACCAGTCCACCTCTAATCTGATAATACTGATAATTGGGTCATATTTCTTGCGCCAAAGAATGGCCACACCTCCAGGTATTCTACCACGTACCATTCTAGTGCTTAAATCCGTTGTGGACTCTCCTGCTCCATGGAAATCAATGTGTATAGAATTGAGTTTATCAAGGTCCTGTTTAGCTAAAAATGTCTCTTGCAAGCAGAGAATATCTGTGGTCTCCAGTAGCTGGTCAACAACAACACGACGTGCTCTGTCCCCAGCAGTCTGTCCTAGGCGCAAGCCTCGTGAGTTGTATGACACCACTCTGATCACCATCACTGTGGCTAGCACTAGGCATCATGTACCCCAGCCCCCATTAAAGGCACATTCATCACTGCCACTGGCCCACCTGTAGACTTGGGTTTGCGTGATTCATAAAATCGCCGCACAAAAGTGCCTTCAGGCCACAGCTCTGGATTATACATTTCACCCACTTCTTTGCACTCTGCAGTTATTTTAAATGAACTGAACCGGCTTTGTACAGTTTCTATCTTTTGACAAGTTACTTCACGCCCAAGTTTATCTTTCATGTAACTAGACAAAGTCTCAGAGTCTAAATCAGGTGAGAATTTTGTTACAAATACACTCACCAGCTTAGATTTAATGACTTGGATGTTTCCAGCAGAACCAGTCCCAACAATGCCACCAATTTTCTTCCCTTTGGGAGGATGCAGACGTGGTTTGGCCTTAACTGAAGCATTTTCAGGGACCTTTTTCCAATGGCTGTTGGTCCTCTGAACGAAGTTCCAGGGTGGGGTAGCTGCCACGTCACTCCACGTGACATGAGGGTCTCCCTTTGCAGTGCTGTTTGGCCCATCCAGGCCCAAGGAGGAACTCTCCACCTTCTGCATCGAGTCTTTCTTACTGGTCTGGCCCTCCATGCCAACTTGGGTCTTCTCACAGACCTGTGGAGTAGACGATCTCTTACTTGTTACAGGCTTGTTGGTTTGGAAAGTAGGCCCTCTCTCCAGATTTGGTCTAGGCTGCTCAATAGCACCCATGCGTTGATTTATGTCTGCGGTGATAATCCGCAGATCGTTACAGGTGTTTGTCTGCAAAGCCACAGCCTGTTTCATGATGGTAATATCTGCACCTAGTTGTTCAATCTTCCCAAGCAAACAGGAAACATCAAGGCTGTTAAAAGTCACAGGTGGTAGTTCATCAAGATGGTGAGAAACAAACCGAGGAACATTTTCACCAGCTTCATTAAGAAGCTTAAGGCAATTCCTTACATTCTTTGAGTCTTTTTGCAGCCCAGTATGGGCCACAAGCTTACGAGTAGTACCTGGGCACAGTTCAAATAGCAGTTTGGTGGAGTTTGTAATCCATTCTGATCCAAAATGATCCACAGCCATCAAAACAATCTCGTCCTGTTTCACAGTTTTGATTTTAATAGAAAGAAAGTTTAAAAACTCATCTTCCACAATCACTTTTCCTGTATCTGTGCGGTAGATTTCAGGTTTTGTTCGAACTCTACTTCTGGTTACTTCATGGCATTTTCGGGAGTGAGTTTTGTTATGGTTTTGTTCCGTACAAACATGAAACGATCATTAAAATTTTAGGGGATTCACTCACGCATTTAAATGCGGTTGTCACTTCCGAAAGTTTGCAGTGTGTACGAGAATGGTACTTTATTTTGTTGTGGGCTTTTACTCTTTTGGTACAACCATCATTCTAGGGGTTGGACAGACCAAATTCAGAGTTCGAGCTGTAAAGATTGGTGAAAAATTGGTCAGACTATCTCAGGGGCAGAGTGGCAATCGAGAGAGTCGGGACTTTTCCCGGTGGGCCGGTAGTGTTTTAAGGCCGCGAAGGCCGGTCTGATAATAGCCGTGCTCTCAGTCTTTAGTCGTGCACTCCGGCCACACTAAAAACTATTTATCATATATTTAATATGCTTCAGCGCTCAAAATGTATCTGACCGCATCGCTCTCTCTTTCAAGCCCGTCTCCCCTGGAGTTCTATCAGCCAATCAAAAAAAAGAAAAGAAAGAGGCTTCACAATAGCCAATCAGAAAATAGCACTGTTGTATCTGGGTAAGATTTAACGCAACAACCAATAAAAAAGCATAGCCTCGCACACCCATCGAGGAATGGAGCTCCGAGCATCACTTTGAGCAGCACAGTCTGATCTCCTGTTTTAATGTAACAACAAATGCACAACTTTCACACAAACAATGACAACTTGACTGCTGTTAGAGAATGTTTCCCAGAAAATCAGCATCAGTTTTTCACGAGTGTATGTAACTTAGCCAACAGTTTACAGCCTGTTCATTGACAACACCTGCTCAGAACACGCAAGTTGCGTTATATTTTCGTTATCACACGATGACTGACATTTTGTCACATAAAACATCTCTCTTCAAACAGGCTTAATAATTTTATAAGCAACTGCTTTGCAACCAGAGTAAGCTTAATCTTACCTAAAACTAGGGAACTGTTGTTGACTTTAAGATCTTTTAAATAATAGTTATTACACTTGGTATTTCATGTTGTTGTGCAGTCATTTTATTGTAATTTTAGATTTCAGCATTTGCTTATTTTTTTTTTTGACCATGGAGGGCTGGTGGTCTATGAAATTTCCCGGTAGATTTTTGGGTCCCACTCCGCCCCTGGACTATCTCACAAAGTAACCTGAATGTGAGTGACAGGAATGGACATTTTAATGGTTGTTTTACTTCTGACACGGTAAAATGGGAAATAGTGAAATGCTAACATTTGAATTTTAAACTGGTAAAAAATAAATTTATGTAATTTAGGGTCAGATGTAAAAACTAAGAACTTATAGAAATGTTACTACATTGTTGTATTTTAAGATTATTTGCTGCCATCTGCAAACCCCAATATGTCAAAGAGATTCAGTCATTTTTACAAATCTTTAACATATGGGCAATTAGGCATATTTTGCAGAAATCATGTTTCCTTTAATGTTTGCTTGTGTTTGGTCGTTCGTACAAAATGTATACTGTGATGTGGTGATAACTATGGTTATGATTTCTTTATTAAGGCTAAATCATGTTTATTGTTAAAAAATTCCTACTGTTAGAACTGGTTTGACATTCAAAGCCTTCATCTTTGTGGATTGTATGAGTACATTTAGATTTTTTCAGTTGTCAGACACTTCATTTTCCATTTACATATATATGTGTGTGTGTGTTTTAAATATATTTCAACTATCAGATTTCTGTGTGGGTTTCTGCTTATCTGTCTGTCTACAGTATCTGGGTTTTATATTCAGTTATTGTTCTTAATCACGCATGTACAGTGCACCTGTGAAAATACGGAATGCACAATCGTGTTTTTACCGCTCATTTACATGATGCGCGGTTTGTTTAAACCATAGACTAATAGACGTAGTGTCTGTGAAGTCACCCAAAGGTTTCTGAAGATTGTTTTTGAAGCTTAAAAGGATAGTTCACCTTAATATTTAAATTCTGTCATCATTTATTCTGCATGTTGTTCTAAACCTTTATGAATTTCTTTTTTCTGATGAACACAAAAGAAGATAATTTGAGAAATGATGGTAAACACACAGCAGATAGTGACTATTGACTTCTGTAGTAGGAAAAATATTTTGTAAGTATTGTGATAAATGATAAAGAAAATGTTACGGTTTTCAAAGAGGGAACCCAAGTGCAGACAGAGGTGGATGAACACAAACACTTTATTAAGATAAACAGAAAACAAAGGCCCACGAGGGAGCAAAACAACATAAACAGGACAACTAATATGACAGAATAAACACTTGACAGGAAACAAGACTAGACTAAGACACTAAACTGGAAAACTTCACAATAAACTGACAGAACACTTAATCTACAAAACACTGGATATGACTAGACTTACTTTGACAGAGTATACACAGGCATGAAGCAACAATGAACAAGCACAGGACAACAAACACAAGGACCTTAAATGGGGGAGAACTAATGACGACAACAGGTGACATGGGTTAACCAATAAGGATGGCAAGGGAGCGGGGTAAAAGAGACAAGACACAGGGAACACGTGGTCTAGTAAAACCAATACTAAGACCACGTGAACCCACACAAAACATGGGTCTGTCATGATTCTGCCACAAGACTAGATTAAACAAAGGACAAGATGGCAGAACCATGACAGAATCCCCCCCTAAAGGAGCGGCTACCAGACGCTCCCCAGGGGAACACTAGACACGGGACAAGACAGACTGACAGACAGACAAGAACCAAGAAAACATGACAAATAAACACAAGGGCAGACAAGAGTACACTACAAAGGGGTTGGGATGACATAATAAAAACAACAAACAAGGGAGGGGGGGCGGAGGCAAAACAGAGTTCATTTGAGGAAGTCCAGGTAGGGTGGAGCTGGGTGGGCAAGGGGTCTTGGGTTCAGGGGTAGTGGAGGGCTTGGGACGAGGAGTCCGGGCAGGTTTGGTGGGGAGCTTGGAGGCAATAGGCTTGGTTGGGGATGCAGGCTGGGAAAGGGGAACAAAAGGAGGCAAGGCAGGGTTCCAGGGCGTGGTAGGGATAGACAAGGGAGCAGACGGGGGCGAGCCAGGACTCACTGGGTAGGGGAGAGAGTTCAGGGAGGACATGGAGACAGTGGCAGGGGAGGAAGCAACAGAGGGAGCCAGAGAGACAGGGGGCGCTGCGGCCGGCAGCGAAGACGAGACAGGGACCGTGACAGGGGGCGCTGCGGCTGGCAGCAGAGACGAGACAGGGACCGTGACAGGGACTCGACTCCCACGAGACCCTCTGCTCTCGTTTTCCTCTGAGGTCAGGGGGCTGGGCAGAGCCTGCAAGAACAGGAGTGGAGAACGCTGGGTCCTCCAGCGTCAGAACTCCTACGGTGAGACCCTCAGGTATAGGAGGCAGAGGAAGTGAAGGCGCCGCCCTAGCTGAGACCCTGGGCTCCGGCCGGTTACCGATATAACGCACCATGTCCTTGAAGCCCAGGGGTCTCAGCATCCTCATCTCACTGGGAGTGAGAGGTTCGTTGAGGCATCGATTAAAAATTGTCTTTAACTCGTCCTCAGTGAAGATAGAGTCTCTTGCTGCTTGCAAGAAGTCCACCGCGTAGGGTAAGACCTCGGCCTCCAGACGATGGGCTTGGCGAGCTCGCTCAGCCGGGTCAACTCTGTCTGCTGGGTTAATTGGTGGCTTGTTCATTCTGTTACGGTTTTCAAAGAGGGAACCCAAGTGCAGACAGAGGTGGATGAACACAAACACTTTATTAAGATAAACAGAAAACAAAGCCCCACGAGGGAGCAAAACAACATAAACAGGACAACTAATATGACAGAATAAACACTTGACGGGAAACAAGACTAGACTAAGACACTAAACTGGAAAACTTCACAATAAACTGACAGAACACTTAATCTACAAAACACTGGATATGACTAGACTTACTTTGACAGAGTATACACAGGCATGAAGCAACAATGAACAAGCACAGGACAACAAACACAAGGACCTTAAATGGGGGAGAACTAATGACGACAACAGGTGACATGGGTTAACCAATAAGGATGGCAAGGGAGCGGGGTAAAAGAGACAAGACACAGGGAACACGTGGTCTAGTAAAACCAATACTAAGACCACGTGAACCCACACAAAACATGGGTCTGGGTGAAGCTGAGGTTGCTGGTTGCTGAAACCACACCCCCTAGCTCGACAGTGGCTGTTCAACCTTCACATATGGCCACCCCAAAATTCACCTCCCTCACAGCTGTCATGAAGGGTAAAATTAGCTATATACACCAAAATCACTTCTTGTACCAGGCTGTAAATATTTTATTTTCTAGTGTAAAGTTGGGCATTTTAACATGGGGGTCAATGGGAATTGATGAATTGCAGTTTAAATCGCGACTTCATCAAGTCAAGTGCCAAACGTGTCAGCACGACTCCGTTGAGTCCGTCCCAAATGTGTCGGCACGACTCCGTCAAGTCAGTCCCAACGTTGGCGACGCGGCTCCGTCGAGTCAAGTGCCAAACGTGTCGGCACGACTCCGTCGAGTCCATCCCAACTTTGCCAACGCGACTCCGTCGAGTCAAGTGCCACACGTGTCGGCACGACTTCGTCGAGTCCGTCTCAACATTCAACTTTGCAGACGCGACTCCATCGAGTCAAGTGACAAACGTGTCGGCACCACTCAGTCGAGTGCATCCCAACGTTCAACGTTGCCGACGCTACTCCGTCGAGTCAAGTGCCAAACGTGTCGGCACGACTCCGTCGGGTTTTTCCCAACGTTGCCGACGCGACTCCGTTGAGTCAAGTGCCAAACGTGTCGGCATGACTCCGTCGAGTCAAGTGCCAAACGTGTCGGCACGACTCCGTCGAGTCCGTTCCTACGTTGCCAAACCGACTCCGTCGAGTCAAGTGCCAAACGTGTCGGCACGACTCCGTCGAGTCCGTTCCTACGTTGCCAAACCGACTCCGTCGAGTCAAGTGCCAAACGTGTCGGCACGACTCCGTCGAGTCCGTCCCAACTTTGCCAACGCGACTCCGTCAAGTCAAGTGCCACACGTGTCGGCACGACTTCGTCGAGTCCATCCCAACATTCAACTTTGCAGACGCTACTCCATCGAGTCAAGTGACAAACGTGTCGGCACCACTCAGTCGAGTGCATCCCAACGTTCAACGTTGCCGACGCTACTCCGTCGAGTCAAGTGCCAAACGTGTCGGCACGACTCCGTCGGGTTTTTCCCAACGTTGCCGACGCGACTCCGTTGAGTCAAGTGCCAAACGTGTCGGCACGACTCCGTCGAGTCAAGTGCCAAACGTCCGTCCCAAAGTTCAACTGGCCGACACGACTCCGTCGAGTCCGACTCCGTCGAGTCCGTCCCAAAGTTCAACTGGCCGACACGACTCCGTCGAGTCCGACTCCGTCGAGTCCGTCCCAACGTTGCCTCCGTCGAGTCAACTGCCAAACGTGTCGGCACGACTCCGTCGAGTCCGTCCCAACGTTGCCGACGAGACTCCGTCGAGTCCGTCCCAACGTTGCCGACGAGACTCCGTCGAGTCAAGTGCCAAACGTGTCGGCACGACTTTGTCGAGTCCGTCCCAACGTCACGTTGCCGACGAGACTCCGTCGAGTCAAGTGCCAAACGTGTCGGCACGACTCCGTCGAGTCCGTCCCAACGTCACGTTGCCGACCAGACTCTGTCGAGTCAAGTGCTAAACGTGTCGGCACGACTCCGTCGAGTCCGTCCCAACGTCACGTTGCCGACGAGACTCCGTCGAGTCAAGTGCCAAACGTGTCGGCACGACTCCTTCGAGTCCGTCCCAACGGCACGTTGCCGACGAGACTCCGTCGAGTCAACTGCCAAATGTGTCGGCTCGACACGACTCCGTCGAGTTTGTCCCAACGTCACGTTGCCGACGAGACTCCGTCGAGTCAAGTGCCAAACGTGTCGGCACGACTCTGTCGAGTCCGACCCAACGTCACGTTGCCGACGAGACTCCGTCGAGTCAAGTGCCAAACGTGTCGGCACAACTCCTTCGAGTCCGTCCCAACTTCACGTTGCCGACGAGACTCCGTCGAGTCAAGTGCCAAACGTGTCGGCACGACTCCGTCGAGTCCGTCCCAACGCCACGTTGCCGACGAGACTCCGTCGAGTCAAGTGCCAAACGTGTCGGCACGACTCCGTCGAGTCCGTCCCAACGTTGCCGACGAGACTCCGTCGAGTCAAGTGCCAAACGTGTCGGCACGACTCCGTCGAGTCCATCTCAACGTTGCCGACGAGACTCCGTCGAGTCAAGTGCCAAACGTGTCGGCACGACTCCTTCGAGTCCGTCCCAACTTCACGTTGCCGACGAGACTCTGTCGAGTCAAGTGCCAAACGTGTCGGCACGACTCCGTCGAGTCCGTCCCAACGTTGCCGACGAGACTCCGTCGAGTCAAGTGCCCTACGTGTCGGCACGACTCCGTCGAGTCCGTCCCAACGTCACGTTGCCGACGAGACTCCGTCGAGTCAAGTGCCAAACGTGTCGGCACGACTCCTTCGAGTCCGTCCCAACTTCACGTTGCCGATGAGACTCCGTCGAGTCAAGTGCCAAACGTGTCGGCACGACTCCGTCGAGTCCGTCCCAACGTTGCCGACGAGACTCCGTCGAGTCAAGTGCCAAACGTGTCGGCACGACTCCGTCGAGTCCGTCCCAACGTCACGTTGCCGACGAGACTCTGTCGAGTCAACTGCCAAACGTTTCGGCACGACTCCGTCGAGTCCGTCCCAACGTTGCCGACGCGACTCCGTCGAGTCAAGTGCCAAACGTGTCAGCACGACTCCGTCGAGTCCGTCTCAACGTTGCCGACGAGACTCCGTCGAGTCAAGTGCCAAACGTGTCGGCACGACTCCTTCGAGTTCGTCCCAACGTCACGTTGCCGACGAGACTCCGTCGAGTCAAGTGCCAAACTTGTCGGCACGACTCCGTCGAGTCCGTCCCAACGTTGCCGACGAGACTCCGTCGAGTCAAGTGCCAAACGTGTCGGCACGACTCCGTCGAGTCCGTCTCAACGTTGCCGACGAGACTCCGTCGAGTCAAGTGCCAAACGTGTCGGCACGACTCCTTCGAGTCCGTCCCAACGTCACGTTGCCGACGAGACTCTGTCGAGTCAACTGCCAAACGTGTCAGCACGACTCCGTCGAGTCTGTCCCAACGTTGCCGACGAGACTCCGTCGAGTCAAGTGCCAAACGTGTCGGCACGACTCCTTCGAGTCCGTCCCAACTTCACGTTGCCGACGAGACTCCGTCGAGTCAAGTGCCAAACGTGTCGGCACGACTCCGTCGAGTTTGTCCCAACGTTGCCGACGAGACTCCGTCGAGTCAAGTGCCAAACGTGTCGGCACGACTCCGTCGAGTCCGTCCCAACGCCACGTTGCCGACGAGACTCTGTCGAGTCAAGTGCCAAACGTGTCGGCACGACTCCGTCGAGTCCGTCCCAACGTTGCCGACGAGACTCCGTCGAGTCAAGTGCCAAACGTGTCGGCACGACTCCGTCGAGTCCATCTCAACGTTGCCGACGAGACTCCGTCGAGTCAAGTGCCAAACGTGTCGGCACGACTCCTTCGAGTCCGTCCCAACGTCACGTTGCCGACGAGACTCCGTCGAGTCAAGTGCCAAACGTGTCGGCACGACTCCGTCGAGTCCGTCCCAACGTCACGTTGCCGACGAGACTCCGTCGAGTCAAGTGCCAAACGTGTCGGCACGACTCCTTCGAGTCCGTCCCAACGCCACGTTGCCGACGAGACTCCGTCGAGTCAAGTGCCAAACGTGTCGGCACGACTCCGTCGAGTCCGTCCCAACGTCACGTTGCCGACGAGACTCCGTCGAGTCAAGTGCCAAACGTGTCGGCACGACTCCGTCGAGTCCGTCCCAACGTCACGTTGCCGACGAGACTCCGTCGAGTCAAGTGCCAAACGTGTCGGCACGACTCCTTCGAGTCCGTCCCAACTTCACGTTGCCGACGAGACTCCGTCGAGTCAAGTGCCAAACGTGTCGGCACGACTCCGTCGAGTCCGTCCCAACGTTGCGACGAGACTCCATCGAGTCAAGTGCCAAACGTGTCGGCACGACTCCGTCGAGTCCGTCTCAACGTTGCCGACGAGACTCCGTCGAGTCAAGTGCCAAACGTGTCGGCACGACTCCTTCGAGTCCGTCCCAACGTCACGTTGCCGACGAGACTACGTCGAGTCAAGTCCCAAACGTGTCGGCACGACTCCGTCGAGTCCGTCCCAACGTCACGTTGCCGACGAGACTCCGTCGAGTCAAGTGCCAAACGTGTCGGCACGACTCCGTCGAGTCCGTCCCAACGTTGCCGACGAGACTCCGTCGAGTCAAGTGCCAAACGTGTCGGCACGACTCCGTCGAGTCCGTCTCAACGTTGCCGACGAGACTCCGTCGAGTCAAGTGCCAAACGTGTCGGCACGACTCTTTCGAGTCCGTCCCAACGTCACGTTGCCGACGAGACTCCGTCGAGTCAAGTCCCAAACGTGTCGGCACGACTCCGTCGAGTCCGTCCCAACGTCACGTTGCCGACGAGACTCCGTCGAGTCAAGTGCCAAACGTGTCGGCACGACTCCGTCGAGTCCGTCCCAACGTCACGTTGCCGACGCGACTCCATCGAGTCAAGTGCCAAACGTGTCAGCACGACTCCGTCGAGTCCCTCCCAACTTTGCCGACGCAACTCCGTCGAGTCAAGTGGCAAACGTGTCGGCACGACTCCTTCGAGTCCGTCCCAACGTCACGTTGCCGACGAGACTCCGTCGAGTCAAGTGCCAAACGTGTCGGCACGACTCCTTCGAGTCCGTCCCAACGCCACGTTGCCGACGAGACTCCGTCGAGTCAAGTGCCAAACGTGTCGGCACGACTCCGTCGAGTCCGTCCCAACGTCACGTTGCCGACGAGACTCCGTCGAGTCAAGTGCCAAACGTGTCGGCACGACTCCGTCGAGTCCGTCCCAACGTCACGTTGCCGACGAGACTCCGTCGAGTCAAGTGCCAAACGTGTCGGCACGACTCCTTCGAGTCCGTCCCAACTTCACGTTGCCGACGAGACTCCGTCGAGTCAAGTGCCAAACGTGTCGGCACGACTCCGTCGAGTCCGTCCCAACGTTGCGACGAGACTCCATCGAGTCAAGTGCCAAACGTGTCGGCACGACTCCGTCGAGTCCGTCTCAACGTTGCCGACGAGACTCCGTCGAGTCAAGTGCCAAACGTGTCGGCACGACTCCTTCGAGTCCGTCCCAACGTCACGTTGCCGACGAGACTACGTCGAGTCAAGTCCCAAACGTGTCGGCACGACTCCGTCGAGTCCGTCCCAACGTCACGTTGCCGACGAGACTCCGTCGAGTCAAGTGCCAAACGTGTCGGCACGACTCCGTCGAGTCCGTCCCAACGTTGCCGACGAGACTCCGTCGAGTCAAGTGCCAAACGTGTCGGCACGACTCCGTCGAGTCCGTCTCAACGTTGCCGACGAGACTCCGTCGAGTCAAGTGCCAAACGTGTCGGCACGACTCTTTCGAGTCCGTCCCAACGTCACGTTGCCGACGAGACTCCGTCGAGTCAAGTCCCAAACGTGTCGGCACGACTCCGTCGAGTCCGTCCCAACGTCACGTTGCCGACGAGACTCCGTCGAGTCAAGTGCCAAACGTGTCGGCACGACTCCGTCGAGTCCGTCCCAACGTCACGTTGCCGACGAGACTCCGTCGAGTCAAGTGCCAAACGTGTCGGCACGACTCCGTCGAGTCCGTCCCAACGTCACGTTGCCGACGCGACTCCATCGAGTCAAGTGCCAAACGTGTCAGCACGACTCCGTCGAGTCCCTCCCAACTTTGCCGACGCAACTCCGTCGAGTCAAGTGGCAAACGTGTCGGCACGACTCCTTCGAGTCCGTCCCAACGTCACGTTGCCGACGAGACTCCGTCGAGTCAAGTGCCAAACGTGTCGGCACGACTCCGTCGAGTCCGTCCCAACGTTGCCGACGAGACTCCGTCGAGTCAAGTGCCAAATGTGTCGGCACGACTCCGTCGAGTCCGTCTCAACGTTGCCGACGAGACTCCGTCGAGTCAAGTGCCAAACGTGTCGGCACGACTCCTTCGAGTCCGTCCCAACGTCACGTTGCCGACGAGACTCCGTCGAGTCAAGTGCCAAACGTGTCGGCACGACTCCGTCGAGTCCGTCCCAACGTCACGTTGCCGACGCGACTCCATCGAGTCAAGTGCCAAACGTGTCAGCACGACTCCGTCGAGTCCCTCCCAACTTTGCCGACGCAACTCCGTTGAGTCAAGTAGCAAATGTGTCGGCACGACTCTGTCGAATCCCTCCCAACGTTGCCGACGCGACTCCGTCGAGTTAAGTGGCAAACGTAGCAAATAATTTCAACTAAAATGTGGTTAAAATTTTATTAACCCGTTTAATCCCACATTTTTTCTTGGAATTTGAATACATGCAATTTACTCCTTAGACATCCCTAACACACAAACTTTATACCTTCTTTGATTTTATGTTGGTTAAGTTAGTGAAATATAAGGTTTTATACTCGGTCCCAAAAGTGACCGGTAGGAAACTATATTCGGCCTTTATTCAAATTAATTGAGACATATTTACATTAGAAACAGTGTGTTATACTACCGGTCACAATTGTAACCATTA
The DNA here is from genome assembly GCF_030506205.2 of Paramisgurnus dabryanus. NCBI lineage: Eukaryota > Metazoa > Chordata > Actinopteri > Cypriniformes > Cobitidae > Paramisgurnus > Paramisgurnus dabryanus. The sequence goes on along the minus strand of NC_133355.1, from coordinate 24,631,317 downwards.
AAAAATCATCAAAATATATCTGTAGTAGACCCCACCTACAAAATTTGATAGTTCTATTTGTTAATTAAGATGTTTTACTTCTTTTTGTAGTAGTCTGAGGTAGATATCTTCTTCTAGATGTGCAAGCAGGAAGATTTTTGTTGTTCCTTTATGCCCCGCCTTTTTGAAAAGCGACTATTTGTACAAAGCTCATCATTTTGAAAAAGCGCTGTGTGACCAGATTGCCAGATATCCGGTGCGTTATGATTGGCCGAATACCTCAAGTGTGCAAACGGAAATTTGACACGCCTTACCTTGTTTGGAAGAGACCTGGCAACAGGACCTGGCAACGCTGGTGAAAGGAGATAATATTGTCTTTACTACTTTATCAATACGAGCCCGAATCTGATTTAAAAAATGCAGATGAACAAGCTGATTGATTAAGCCAGAGCGACTAGAGCAGAACGTGAATGATCTGTAAGGTAAGGATATTAAAACATAAAGCCATGTCTGCATTTGTGATCGTAGAAACGACAACCAATAAGTGCTACTCTACACTGCCCAAAACTCTCACTTGAATCGTCAGTAGGAATGTTTTTAAATATGAAAACATAGGCTTCTTACAGACTGTGAATCAGAAGAGCTCGAGTGTTCTTGCAAAGTTGGAATTGCTCCACTTTTTAAACAAAGCCTTTGTGCACATCCAGTCCTCCAGTACTCTCCCATGTTCAGGAAACAGTCCTAAGTAAAATGCAAAGCACATAATCAAACATTTAAGCTTTATTGTTTTGGAACAGTGTTGTAAATAAAACTTAACCCATTTCTTATTGTTTCTTCTATTGAAAAGCCAAACAAAGTAGTTTGCCCTTTGCAAGGAAAACCACAGCATCTCCAAGACATGGCAGCAGCAACAATACTACACCTTCTTTATTTGTGTATACATTAGGGCGGTGTTATGCAAATGTTCCCTGCAGTATGACATCCAACGTCTTCACTTTTTAAAAGATCTTTTTGGGTTTGAAACTTAATATTTGCAAATGTACAGGTCTTCTATATGCACAGACAGCTTTTAACACTCTAAAGAGAAAGGAAAACATTAAATTATTTTAATGCATTCTTTGGCACCTTTAAGCTTGGCCGTGCACAGACAGTTTGAGGGACAGTGGCCCAAACCAAAAAAGGGCTAACGTTAAGTAGAGGGGGGTGGTACTACTAAAATGTTTTTAATAAACATATTATATTTCATATATAGTGTGTTATAGATTACTAGCATAAGTGGTTAATATGTTATAAACCTCCTAATACCCAAGCTTTGGTTTGGCTTGCATTTTAGATTTCTTCCAGCTATTTGGGGTTAGAAAGAACCAATAAATATAATAACCAAATATTTTTCTTTCAACATGAAGCAGTGTAATTGATTACGTTTGTGTACAACAGGTTCCAGTTACACAGAATTAAGTATTATGCTGCAAAAAAAAAATGTATGTGGAAGGGTGATTCTCACGAAACCATTGAAACACCACGGCACTAATGATTTTAGCTCTAAAATGTGTAATATAGTAATATTAAAAAGCATCAGAATTAACACAATACTGTGTTCTACCTTGCACAATGTGTGATTTCAACATAAGAATTTATAATTTGTCAATTTTATCTCATTTTCTGTTGAAATTCTCATTACCGCAATGTGTCCGGCTGTGTTTGAACATGCGTTATGTTGTAATTTAATCAAATTAACACAAAAATATTTAGAAAAAAAAATAAATGGATGTTTTGCTAGACTACTTCAGATGACAGAAAAAATATTTACTGAATATTCATGTATAATAATAATGAAGAAAATTTCGGAAAATGATGTGTCCATGCCTGATGTTCTCATCCTCCGCAACACTTTTTGAGAACAGTTTAAGCACACATACAGAATTTTAATAAAGTTTAATTTTGAGTGACCAAGCACATGGACCAGTTACTTCAAGATGGCTATCAGGTAAGATCATTTTTTTACAGTTAATTTGAAATATTGTCTTGTCAGAATGCTAACATGACATTTTGATAATCATTACCGCAACAGATGCTTATTAAATGTTAATTTAATTAATAGAAGCATAATACTTTGATTTTAAATGCATGTGCAGAATCTCCAAATTATGTTCTTTCAGGTTTGTCATGTCATTTTGAAAATATGTCAGTGTTGATGTTTTCTGACTGTTGCAGTAATGAGATTTTTTAGGACACATTTTTAAAGTTATGTTACAAAAAGTGTTATATGATAAGTAAAAGTGTTTAAATTAATGTTCCCATTTACTCCAGACTTTGTTTTTCAATGTCTGGTGGGAAAAAAATAAATTTAAGCAATTTTTACATTTTCATGCTTGACATTTTTAAAACCAAGTTTTCGTGAGAATCACCCGGAAACACCATGTCTTAGGAGGTTAATATAAATATACTTAATAACAAGAATTAAAGTTTGACAAACTGCTAAATGTTCTATTATATAACTTACCAGCTGGCTTGGTGGAGATTTGAATCCAGTTGAAATGTTGATTTGCCTTTAGCGTCTTCCTTATCCCTCTGTCTCTGTCTACATTTTTGTAAAGGCATTGTTGGTTTGTTTGTTTGTTTTGTATCTACAAACTGGGCCGACAACAACAAATTTGGTGTTATTTAAATAGATCCCTACTGAAAAATCCAGCTAAGACCAGCATAAGCTGGTGAGCTGGTTTTAGCTGTTCTCCCGGCTTGGTTTTAGGTGGTTTTGCTGGTGTAGCAAGCTGTGTTTTGGTCACTTTTAAGCTGGTCTAGATTGACCAGTTTTTCCAGGCAGGACCAGCTTAAACCAGCTGCTGCCACATTAAACCAGCTAAAACCAGCTACCAGTTTATGCTGGTCTTAGCTGGATTTTTCAGTAGTGATATGATCGGGTACATTAATTTGATTAAACAAGCTTTGTAATTTTAAGTGTGGATTTTTATTGTTATTTGCTTGCAAATTTGTTTTCACTTTTAAAAGACCGAGAGCAAATCATTACTACCAAATTACTAATTCAGCAGAACGACAACTGAAGTAAATGTAATTAACCTACCTGTTAACGCATCGAACTTCGGGAACTGTCGTCTCTCCACTACAGATTGAGAGACATGCTGCGAAGCGGTCGGGAAAACACGAAGTGGATCATCGGAATCAGTGGATCTTTAGCGGAGCGGCTGAGCCACCTGACTGTTTTTCTTCTTACCATAAAATAAGCCAACAGAGTGTAAACATATCGGTTACTACAGTAACCTCGGTTTCCCTAGAGACCGGACGTTCTATGTGACATTCTATAATCAATTATGTCATCGTGTCACGAGACGGTGAAATCCCTTATAATTTCAGCTGTACACTGTTTGGTTTCTTTGAATAGATATACACTATTATATTTATCTGAGAATTCATCTCAAGACCCTCACAGATTGTATCTTTGTCAGCCATTGACCTACGTTATTTACAGCCATTGACCTAAATTATTTACTTGAAAAACACCCTGAGATTTAAGAAAACATTTTAGCATTTAGGTGTTTAACTTTAAAGACGTCGCTTTTTTGTACGTTTTAAAGTTTTTGTGAATGCCATTTTACATTGTTGATATTTTATTAGCTGTTATTGAATTATCATCTGGTAATTCTCTTGTATTGGTACATAAAACGCATCTGTCCATTGTCCATTTTGTAGTGTTGTGTATATTCACATGCAGATTAAACAAGTAAAATATATTTGTTAGTAAGTGTTTGATTTAGATTTTTTTATGTTAAAATGATTTATTAACAATTTTATGATTTATTTGTTTTTAACCCCCTGCAATTTCCCCATGGACCACCAGAGGTTCTCTAACCCCAGTTTGGGCGGTGCGCGCGCCGACGGCGGGAGGTTTAAGTTTACTTGGCTAGTAGCCTACTGTAGATCATAATGTGGCAAATTATATAGTTAACAGAATGGGAGACGGAAAACCCATGGCTTGTCGAAATCCAGAGAAATGTGTATGGTAAGGTAAATTATATAGTAGCGACTAGCGATTTCAATGTAAGCCATGGTGGAGTTTACGACGTCAAGCACGCGTCCACAGAGACCCATCCACGAAACGACTGACAGTGAAGGACCTAAAGAGCAATTTCTATTTTTTCGTGTCACCTGCCAAAACATCACCTGAGGCTGATATGGTAGATAGTCAAATGTCAAAATGATGTTCTCCAAAATTTTGTCAGGTAAATATCATCGCAAAATTTTGTGTGTGTTTGTGTGTGTGTGTGTGTGTGTGTGTGTGTGTGTGTGTGTGTGTGCGCGTGCGTGCGTGTGTGTGTGTTCTTTTACATTTAGTACTATTTTCTACTGTCTACATTTATGAATATTTCTACATGCATATCTACATTATATCAGTTATTGTGTTTTGTTAAAAGTTGATCTTATCAAAGCCTATAATTCTTCATTACACGACAGCTGAGTTTTTTTTTAAATTGTTAAAGTGGGCTAACATTACTTTAAAAATCAAAATGGCAACATCCTATTTAAAGAACATAATCTGTTTCTTATTATTTGCAGTCACAATTCTATAGTCATACAGTTTACTCAAGCAGGTGCTTTATGTAATGTGTGACATAATATGCTGCAAAGCAAACTGTTATTCTGTTAATGAAACTGTCTATATGACTATATGATGGTTTATTCTAGCCAGCACATGAATTAAACTTAAAACAATGATTTTTGTAGGTATGATCTGTCTGTCTGCTGCTTTAAATGGGCGATGAATCGGCTGTTTTTATTGCTTTATACAGTTTTCTGATGTCTACTTGTGATGTTTGTGTGGTTTTTACATTTAAAATCGTCAAAAACAATAAGCAGTACCCGGGTGAGGCTGAGCAAGTTCTGGGCGGTTGTTATCTCAGAATAAAATACCTTGGAATGTTGCGACTGGCCAATCAGTACCAAGCATTTAACAGTGCCATGTCATAATAATAATAATAATAAGATGAACGAGGTGTCCCCCAGTGAAACATGGAGAACTCTCTCCATCTTCCACGTTTATAGATGTACAACTTTGAGTAAAAAGTGAATCAAAGATCTGTTCTTTTTCACCTCATGTTTATGAATGTGTCTTTCCTGTTTAGAGATGGAGAAGGTGTGCAGATGTCAGCAGTGAACACGGTACCACTCAGCGCCCATATTCTCTTATCTCCAAGTCTAGTCCGGCACTTCAGAGACATGATAACATTGTCTTTAAAGGGCTGTTGCATGATTTTTCTTCAATAATATTTTGGGAAACCTTTATCTAAGCATTTCTTATCACCGAAAAACCATTTATTCCAATTGATTTCTCTCTGTTTAGTGGAGAGTTTGTGCTTGGCCCAGAAAACCAAGTGTGATCTCCAATACTCTGAGTGCACAGATGTTAATGGGACCCTGTACTGCCAGTGTCATCCAGGGTACATCAAAACGAACCTAGGAGACATGACCTGCAGAGGTACAGCATGCACATTTCTCATTTCACTTCTCAAGTTGACTACTTCTACACGGGTGTTGTGTCGAGTTACTGTAGACATTGGTGCCCAAATTTGCCACCTTCATTTTTTCTACTGATGTTTTTTTTAGACTGGGGAGATGGACTTCAGCTTGTTAATGGAAACTGTGTTGAGTAAGTATTTGATTTGTAAATGTGTTTAAAATAACTATTAATGTAAACATGAATTCAATTAAAGGTGCATTGTGTAACTTTTAGAAGGATCTCTTGACAGAAATACAATATAATATACATAATTATCAGTGGTGTATAAAGACCTTACATAATGAACTGTATTGTTTTTTTAAAAAGGAGCAGTTTTTATGTACACCACGTGTCCCCTTACATGGAAGTCGCCATTTTGCAAACAGACAAACTGTCCTATAGCGAGCGTTTTGTCACTACGTTGTCTCAGAAGATGACATGTTTGTCCTGTTGCGGCTACCGTAGCTTCTCTATGCATTTCAAAAGGGAAGGGTGAGCTGTGGACTGAGCCATTGGTTGCAATACACAATCTCACAGCTAGATGCTGCTAAAAATCTACACATTGGACCTTTGTGTGTCTCTTATTTTGAAGTTCTGTTTTGTCACCCATATTTTGTAGTTTTGTGTAGTTCTTTTGTTTCATTGGTCCATGTTCTTGATTGTTTCCCAGGTGTGTGTTGTTATCTTGTTTTCACCTCAGTATATATTGCCCAGTGTCTCGGTTGTCTTTTGTCAGTCGTTAAAAGTTTATGTAATGTGTTGGTTTCTGGTACTTTGGATTTCTTTTGTTTTTTGTCTTTATTTAATAAACCCTTTTGTTTTGATCCTCTACCTCAGCCTGCCTTCCTGCCAGCATTACACATATATAGAAAGTGTTATTGTACTTTAATATTTTGAATATTGATTTAAAATGTTACGAATTGTGGAAAATTCTGGAGAGGAAAACAAAGTTGAAATAAATGTATTAGCATACATTTTTAGAACAATTAATCAAGTAACTGTGTGCATTGGGAGCTGAAATTATTATTGCACTGAGATGACGGGAACCATTTTTTTAGCTAAAGAAAAGTGCCTTGGGGTCATTTTGACCCCAAGGGACTTATAAGGGTTAAGTGTAACACATAGATTCAGATTTTTATGATTTTTTTTCTTAAAAACACTTTGTGCTGTGGGCAACTTATCTTTATGTTTAAGAAAAATAATATAAAATGATAAAGAACTATTTATTCATGCACAAAAAACAATACATATATCTCTTATTTAACATAATATCAATGCATATATATAAAAGACATGACCGACAGTTGCAGAAATGAGTTTATCTCTGAAGGGTCCTGAAACAGCAGTGTACATAAATGGGTTTAACTCAACACTAACAAAAGAGATTGGTATGCAATTTATATCTCAGTGAAGTAACAAATCACTTAATTGGTTAAAATAATGATCAGCATAAAATATGATTTTATCTTTTTATAATTTAATGTCAAAATTGAAAGTGGGCTTAATGTGTACACTTACCTTAAGTTTAAACTAAATGGTTTATACCATCAGTTAATGGATAAGGATTTATTTACTTATATGACAGTTTGGACCAAGGATGTTTCATGTTAGCATATTTTTTCAGATACTGTTTTGTTTTTTTCAGACCTTTGCTCTCCTCCAAGTGTTGTGGAAAACCTGCCAGCCTTGACTCGTGGGCCCAACAAACAACGTAGCATTGTGCTACTGTATTCCGTCACCTGGATCCCGGACCACCACAAAAATTAACCGCTGTATATTTGGGACGTACATACATCAAGAATCAGAGTATGAATCTCAACCATGGTGACAATTAAATGAAAAACTTCATGCTGCAATGCATGCTGGGTATAAACAAATTACAAATCTGATCCAGGAATGCACTGCAGCAATTTTTACAATTTTCTTTGTCACCATGGTTGAGATTGCCTGGTAGGTGGCATTAAAGGGACACTTCACCCATTTGCATTAAGTTTTGTATAGTGTGACAATTATGACCACCTGCCTAATATTGTGTAGGTAGGTCCTGCTTTACAACTTTAGGTTGAATAAAGTCTTAAATTAAGACAAATCTTGGAATGTTTAACTCAAACTTAAATTTAAGTGGAATGTTCCTTTAACAATTTTAAAAAGTTCATTGATATATATATCTAACATGTAATTAAAGATGCATGAAAATTATTAATGGCACACAGCCACTCAAAACACTAAGCCATGTGCCATTTATTTTCTCACCACCACCCCATTATTCTACATTTTTACATCATGTCACAGATTTCTGAAAATGTTAATATTGTTGTCACTGATATACCTGATTTATGTCTACCTCAAGTTTTACAGGGTTTTTTTGTATTTCTGCAGCCTGTTAAAATTTTTGCTCGTATTTGTGGAATGAGGTTAATGGGGGCTGAAATGTTTGAAACACTGTTATTATTTATTTTTCCACACAATACAAGGTGTATAAGCCATGACTTGCTAGCTGCTCTTTCTTGCTGCCTTGAGTAATGAAGTATTAAATAAATTGATAAAATGTAAAACCAAGTGGTCTGGCCATTATTTTTTTGTGTTGTTTGTTATAGCATATTATGATTTAGGAGGGTGAATGGGGGAGGAATACATACAAATGTATAAATGGTTTATTAGTAAAATACCTAAATGCAATAAGTAAAACTATTACATACATTTTATTCATACTGGTTTCATTTACATAACTGACAGATATCTATCATATAAAGTTGATTTGTTTGTTTGTTTTTTTAGATTAAAAGTAGATGGATGGACATTTTACATGTAATCAAAATACATAAATCTTATGAATTAGGCCTAAATATTTTTTTGAGTGGTGTTTGAAACCAACCCAAAAGGCTTAAGGCTAATCCTTGACTAAAATACATGTTTGAGATGTCTCAACAGAAAATAACTTGCACGTACAGATCTTAAAATATGCCATTGATTTGTCCCAAAAAACACACCAGTAACATATTTTTAAGATGCTTAAACATCTTAATTTAACGAATGCCTAGTCCTGGCTTTAGCTAAACCTTGTCTGTAAAACCAGACCATCATGTCATAAATGGCACTGATTCGGAGAAATTATCCTTTTATTTTTTTAAGTATACAGCACCGTCAGAGAAATGGTCAGAATTTGTACCCCAACTGTCACCAGGACTGTGCCCTTTTAGAAAATACACCTTTGCACCTATACAGAGTTCATATTCCTATCTCAGAGGTAGATATCGGTACCAAACAGTGCATAGTATCTCAAATATGCATATTAGTATCTCAAATGAACATACTGGTATAGCAAATGTATACATATTTGTACCTAATGGTGCATCACTGCCCCAGTGACTGACAGATGGGGGGAACAAATTTTGACCATTTTGTCTTTTAGGGGATAGAAGGTCAGGTCTGCTGTCCACATCACACACTTTTAGAAAAAAATCACTTTGTAATCGCAATACGTAACCAAATTCATGTTTATTTTGGCTAGAAGTGGGTCACTCATAGCGGGACTATATTAGTTCACCTAGATGGTGACATGACAACTGTTGCTTGCTGGGAATTTACCATGATCATTAGGGAGTTCATAATTTACACTGCATACTTTGCAAAAGTTGTGCTGACCCTGCACTGGAAATGTTGTTCAGGTAAAAAGTGTAGAAACCTAATAATAATATTGATTGTATACTATGCCTTCACTCATTTTTCAGTGCCTTATCTAACACAGCATTATTCAATGGTTTTGTAAGAGCTCCTGTGCTCTGTTTAGTCAAGACAACAGTCATCTGGAGTGATGAGGTAACCTTTTCACTTCCTTATGAATACCACAAAAAGCCAACTAAACTGGTCGGTAAAACCAGTTGTCATTTCTTTTGTCCTTTAGGCGGTTGTCTGACTGTGTTTTGTAGCAGTCACCTGGATTGCGTGTGACTTGGCGGAGTTATGGACCGGAGTTTTGGTCTTTCACTTCTCTTGGCCCTCTGTTCAATTGCTCAAACCGCACAGGTAATATGATTTATCATATAACTTATGAATGTGACAATTACATGTCTAACTGGAAAACTTTTAAGTGATTAAACAACACAACACAGTATGTTCATAAATAAATCACACAATTAACTCTAATTTTTTAACTTGTTAAGCTGTGTTGGAATTACATAAACTTTTTTTAAATAAGGGGAGATCATCTACTATAGTTATCACTTGGAAATGTTGTGTTCAGAGAAAGGAAGTATTTCAGGATCTGAATCAAAAATACAATTGTTTGCAATCAAAAATGTAATTGTTTTCTCTGGCAGTGCTTTTATATTATGGTTTTAAACAGTTATGTTGTCAGTTCTGTTTTTCAAACTACAATGCCAACAACATATTTTTGTAATAGCTTTCTGGAAAGTAAACACAATAAAACCACAATAGCATATACATACAATAGTAAAACTAGATTCAGGAGTATTTCTAAGTGGTTCCGGCCGGGTTAAGTTTAAAGCAGGTGTGTTGCACAAGATCTCGGGTTGCCTATGCATAGGCAGTTGATGGGCCCCCATGCCCCACCCCCATAATATATTACAGACTTTTCAAGGGCCATCACTTCCTTTGGGGCTCTGGTAATCAGTACTGGTTTCACCCACCCCCAGTCTGACACCCCTGGTTTTAAGTGCTATTAGATGAACAATCAATTTGATATAATAAGAAGAAATTGGTCATTTTGTAACTACAGAGTGCCTTCTCACTTTTTATTAGTTTAATGTATCTATTTTATTTTATTTACCATTTATTTTACCAGGTGATGTCCCATTGAGATATTCAAATCTCTTTTGCAAGGTAGCCCTGGAGCAACAATTACACAAATTACACAGAATCACAGAAACAGACACAACAAACAATACAAATGTACAGCCACATATAAAACAATTTAAAACACAAAGGGGTCATTAAAAACATGTACATGTTGAATAAATAGGCATGGACCTTAAAACTTTGCAAAAACAATAAAGCTGGTGGTGGTGTCCTAAGACTTTTGCACAGTACTATATATAATTTTTTTTTAATAAAAACATTTTTTATGGATGTTGATAAGGTACATGGATGCAAAATAAACCCTTTTTAATTTTTATCTCTTCATGCAATATAAAGACATTGCATTTTATATCTTTATTCAATTTATATTGTGGAAAAATAACTAAAAACTCCTTGTGCTCCTGAATAACTCCTAATTCGCATTGCGTTAGGAGTGCAAAGGTCATGGGTTCAAACCCAGTGGACACACATGCTGATAAAAATTGAATACCTTGCAAGTTGCTTAGGATAAAAGCTTCTGCCAAATGCATAAATGTAAATACAAAATACATTTTAAAACAAACTCTTAACATTCAGTCAATGTAGATCAAGGAGACAGATTTACAATCTTATGGATTTACATCAAACGTCTCATCTACTGCCGTCTCCTCTGTTTTTATTTTCTATTCCATTTGTAGCTATAACTTACATATTTCTTCATCACATGTGCTCAGATCAAACCTGTGGTTGCTGATGAACAGTTGCTATGGGTCCAGGGTCAAACTGGAGAAGTCCACACCTTCAGGATTCCCCTGCTCACCTTCACTCCTCAGGGAAGTCTGCTGGCTTTTGCAGAGGCCCAGAAGATGTCGGCCAGAGATATCGGAGCCAAGTTCATAGCCTTAAGACGCTCCACAGACAGAGGTGTGTGAAACTAAGTTAAACTCTGTCCCGCTTTGAGAGTTTCTCTTCACCGACCATCTCTTCTTCACGCTGTCAGGAACCACCTGGTCTCCCACCTCGTTTATTGTGGATGATGGAAGTCTAGCAGATGGTCTGAACCTGGGTTCGGTCGTTGTGGATGAGGAGACCGGTGCTGTGATACTCATTTACTCTGTGTGTTTCCACCATTACCACTGCAAGACCTCCATCACAATGCTGGTGGAGAGTCTGGATGACGGTCTCACCTGGAGTCCTCCACGAAACCTTAACCCTCAGCTGGGGATCAAGAGTTTTGCTCCTGGGCCTGGCTTTGGTATACAGGTATTTCATTTACAGTTGCCATCCTTTTTTGAACGTCTTGTACCACATTATACATCACGTCAAATTTCTCTGTTTACATCCTTGATATGCATAATGCACATTATTTCAAATAAAATAATTGCAATAACTAATCTATGAAACTTAAGCTAGACAACCTGTTTGCAAATATCTAAGGTTCTTTAGGCTACAAAAAGATAAACCCGAAATGGTTCTGGTTGTAGTGTCATCCATTCCTTGAGATTTGAACCCGAAACCTTTACCAGTTGACAATGCTTGATGTTTTGGTCCTGACAGAAACGCTATCCTCCTGCTGTTGGGCGTTTGGTGGTGTGTGGACATGGGTCCATCGCTGGAGATGGCGTGTTTTGTCTCCTAAGTGACGATCATGGACAAACATGGAGATACGGAGCTGAACTCAAGAGTATTCCCTACAACCAGCCCAAAAAGAACCTTGATTTTGAACCGGATGAGTGTCAGGTAAGAAGAATAACAAGGTGTTCAATGCAAAAATGAACGCTATGAATCATTCAAACCTGTGTCGTGTCTTTGTTCAAAGCCGGTGGAGCTGGATGATGGTAGCATAGTGGTCAACGTGCGAAACAACATGAACTATCACTGCCACTGTCGTATACTTGCCCGCAGTCTGGACGGAGGCGAATCTCTGCCTGTGGAGGAGGTGGTGTTCGATACCACATTGGTGGATCCTGCGGTTGCAGCTGGAGCTTTACACAAGGATGGAGTCCTGTACTTCACCAATCCTGCCAATGCTACACGCAGTACGAAAATAAAAACACACTATTAGGAAACACTTATGCAGTGATCATGCAAACAAACCAGAAATTAATCAATTTCAGTAAGCTTTGCAAAGTACACTGACAGGAAAAATGGTCCCAAGCTGTCAATGGTGCAGTAATCTTTAAAAGGGTCTTAATATGTACCATTTAGTAACAGATATGTATGCATTTGAGGTACTAATATGAACTCTTTAGGTGCAAATGTGTACTTTTTGAAAGGGTAACATCTAGGGACCATTTTTTTTGACAGTGTATATTGATGTTTGGTGGCTTGGTGTTCAATCTTAACATTTTTGCTTGTCCCAACTCTTTAAAGTTGAGATATGAATGACTTCATTCCATATCATTGAAAATATAAACCTGGATTATCTACTTTTCACTTTAGATAGTAATTCATTTGTAATTCATACAAATTCCACCAGGTAAAAAACGTATTAACTGCCACGAAACAGGTTGGTTTTTCAGTTCACTTTCCACTTTTTCAGTTTCAGAAAAGTTATGATGAGAAATGTGATGTAGACGCAGAGATTTTAACAAATTGAACTTCGAATGTTACTCTTGGCCAGTGATTTGAAATGTAACCTTTACAAGCAGTTTTAGAGAGTTTAGTGTAGATAAAACCATTACTTCTAATCTTCTGACTTGTCTTTAAATCTTAGTCCATCTTTATATAGTCCACAATCACTTTATGTACAGTAGCAAGAATGGCAATAATCTTGAGACATGGCAGCAAACTCTTCTTCTTCTTTTTTTCAGGAGTTAACCTCACCCTTCGCTGGTCTTTGAATCACGGTAAATCATGGGTGAAAGAAACTTTAAAGATTTGGGCCGGGCCAAGTGGATACTCCTGTATGACATCACTTAAAGGCAACGAAACTGAGGATCAAAACTATATCTTCGTCATCTTTGAGAAAGGCCATACAGACTGCAAAGAGTCGATCTCCTTTGTGAAAATCAACCTGTACAGTGACCAATAGACACTGGGATGCAGCGCTTTTATATGAAAGAACAAAAAAGCAAGAAGAGGACAGAAAATGTTGTTATTATAGTGATGATAGTTTCAGAAAAAAAATTCTGCACCTTTGGTCATACATAGGTTTCATGTGCAATAATTTAATGATCTGTTATCTTATTATACCCTCATTGGGGGCTGAGCCCCCCTAAAATAAAAATCACAGAAACAACCCCACAACACAGGATAAAGTCTTCTACCACAGAAAAAGAATGTATTTTTAAAGTATGTAGACTTAAAAAAATTGTTGGAGTTAATACATGACAATTAAAAAGTACAATAAATTAAATAAGCTGTCCGGCTGAGGTGTTGGATTAATCAATGATGAGTCAAGTCAATTATTTGCCAAGCTTTTTATTTTTTTTATAAGAGCACTTCCTGTATTATCTGTCATAACGTCAGCTGATTCTGCATGACAGTCTCTCATGTGCTTTGACTGTGTGCCAAAGATATGACCGCACACAATCGTGTCTGGGATGTAAAACTTGTTTGTGCTTTTTTCGACATGCTCATTTAGACATAACACTGTTTCTCTTTTACGTGGAGGAATTCTCCTTTTTCAATATGAAGAGGACTAGATTCATTTTGGGAAACCTTGACTTTACTGAACTTACTGTGCTGGTTTTTCTGATTGTGGACCTGACAAGCTTAGATGCCGTCACGTTTAATGTAAAGGTAAAACTATGTGCTTCGGTGCTTACTTAAACTGGCACAGAGTGAATTCAATTACATTTTTCTTATAACATGTCGCTAGTCTTGTGTCACTAAATGTCTTATTTAAACAAATGCAGTGTATTAACAATATTTATCTGTTGGAGTAAATATAGGTGGGGTATTTTGTCATCATGTGTGACTGATGTTGTAACATATACTCCAAATGATTGCATCAATGGTATTCATACTAGTTTTTTAAGAACTCACTGCTGCTTTTTAGACCTGAAAAACCCTATCTCTAGGTGTAACGATAAATAGCGACACGTATTGATATGCCTGTCCAATATCGATTGTGGTGCGCAAAGATACGATATTATGCATGCACAGCTCTTTTATGTACGTTACTACTGCTCTTTGATCAATAAAACGTCCTTATTAATCTAAAATCACAGTGCTTTTGAGTCGTTTATAACATGCATTTGAAAAAGCAATACTCGTCAAATATAATCATTATACATATTCTTTATTATCATGAAAATACCTGAAACGGTGATATCCGTGTGTTATGCTTCTTCTTCTGCGCGCATTTTAAGTTTCTGCACGAGCGCGCCCTCTGGCTTTTGGATGTAGCGGCATTTTAGTATAATTCTCTAATTCACTGAGAAGCATATAAGTAAATCAATCGCACGATTTATCGTTACACTCCTAAAATAATTAAGCTGGTGCCACACAAAAATTAAAAGAGAGAAACATTAGCTGTGTCCCAATTCTAAGGCTGCGACCATACCTTAAATAGAGAGTAAAAAGAAAATACAAGAATTAAGGGCAATATCATAAAAATCATATACATGGTATCAAAAGATCAAGCAGCTTCATTGCACTCTAACCTCTCATTTTATCAAGGGCTTTGGATATACACTTTAAATCATTTTTGAAGTGGGAGGGATTTAAAGAATCTACATTTATGAATAAAATATTTGCCATTATTACAATGTTATTAAGCAAATAAAAATGAACACAGCAGTCTTTGGGTATTCCAAATAAGATAAAGTAAATGCAAAACCATCAACAACTACCTCTTTTTCTATCAACCAGTCCTAAACTGATATCCAGAAGATTTTGGAAAAATTGCATTAAAAAAGACAATGATCAATGTCTCAGAATGGCTAATGCAGAAAGAACAGGGGACAATTTTGAAGTGTGTTTCTTTTGCTTTAGGAGGAATACGAAAACTTAAGTAAGCTGTTTTAAGATATTTTAAAGTTTTCTTATTAAGTAAAGACCTTCCTCCGGAGCAATGAGGAAAGCAAGAGCTGAAACGTTTGCTCGCCTTGTCTGTTTTTATATTCACTTGCACTTTGCACTTTATAAATAAAAACTATGCTTTTGTAGACTTTTTGTAGACTTATTGTCACAAGTGGATCAGTGTGCGGTTAGCCACTCTCTTTACCTAATTACTCGTTTGGCTCCATGCACCTGAAGTACATGGACTTATAATAACTAAGTACACTTCTTTGGTTGGAGCGCTACATATCTTCCTTAGTTCCAAAGTTTTCTTATTATACATGCGATCTAACTTATTTCTTTTAACTTAACAGGGTTTTTAAGAAAACCTGTCTTATATACTTGTTAGTACAATGATCACTAAGGCTGCGACCTTCGAAGGACGTATTCTAAGACCGATAGCGCGACTGAAGACTAGTAAGGCTGTCCCAATTCGAAGGCTGCTTAAAATGAAGCCTCACCCCTAATTTACTCACCCCCATGTCATCCAAAATGTTGATGTATTTCTTTGTTCAGTCGAGAAAAAAATTATTTTGTGAGGAAAACATTCCAGGATTTTTCTCGATTTAACAAACTTTATTGGACCTCAACATGTTTCAGTTTCAACACGGTTTATAATTGCAGTTTCAATGCAGCTCTAAACGATCCCAACTAAGGCATAAGGGTCTTATCTAGCGAAATAATTGTAATTTTTGGCAAAAAACAAAACTATATATATATATATATATATATATATATATATATATATATATATATATATATATATATATATATATATATATATATATAAAGGTACTATTAAACCACAACTTCTTTTCTTGCACTAGCCGTGTGACATGCCAGCCCGACCTTACATATTGAGTAATCACGTTATTTCAGTTCTCTTCATGGACTTTCAAAGACCGAGTGCTTGTCTTCTGAGGTTGCATCCTTATGCTCTGTAATAATCACACTGTGCAAATCAAAACTTCGCAAAGTTCATAGTTCTGGAGGAGCTTATATAGGCAGTCTGATTGGCTGCAGGAGGTGGCGTGATCAGTCCCAGGTAAGTGGCATGATTGGAAATGTAGTGAACGGGAAAGACTAATACTCTGGTGAAGGCGCCCTCTGTCGACCGTAAGGATGCGAAGAGGCGGGTTCATTCATAACAACTTGTAGCCAATCAACAGTAAGACGCGTGTCTACTAACCGACATCGTTGCCTGGGTTGTGTATGTGTGGGGCGGGTCTATCAAAAGAAGGTCCAGATTCTATTGGGATAGGGGCGTGCTTGTTTAGGTGATATCAAATGTCAACATTGGCTTTCAGAGATCATGCACCCCACCTTTAACTTCCAGTAAAATTCAATAACAGGTTCTTTTAGAGTAGTTTATTTCTGATAACAAGCAAAATAAACAAGAAGTAGATTACCTTACTTCAAATCATATTTAAAAACTACACTAAGCTAACGTTACAGTGTAAAATGTGTACTATATAATGCATACAATGTTAACAGATTGGCTGATCCATGATCGCGGCCTGCACTCATTTTTGGTTTAAGGACACATTACTAATGCATTAACATTTGGCAATTTCCCAAATGTCTTTATTTGCCGATCTTCTCAATATTTATATTTATTGCAGATTTCAAATAGTTATATCTCAACCAAGTATTGTCCATCATAACAACCATACATCCATGAAAAGCTTATTCATTTAGCGTTTATAAGATCAATTTTAGCATGCAGGGTCACTTTTCTTGTCAGTTTACTGACCCTCGGGCCCTTCGAGATGTAATTGACATTGTTTCTTCAGTATAACAGTAAAGAAGATTTACTGAGTGAGGATCCCCATTACAGCTAAAAATCTTTTTGTACCGTTCTAATAAAGAAACAACGTCACCTTCATCTTGGATAGCTTGACATTATGCTGCCTGTACATTACATATTGAAAATAAAATTAAAATAAACGCAATATTCATGTAATATTTCGACAGCGTCACACTTTCATCTTATGTTTTTTTTATTTTAAGCTTTGTTGGTTTGTTTGTGTCTCTACGCAGAATACACAGATTGACCCTATTGTCATGGATGAGCAGATCCTCTGGATTGGAGGTGGGGCGGGTGCGGTACACACATACAGGATTCCTCTACTCACATCCACTCCTTTGGGAAGTCTACTGGCTTTTGCAGAAGCCCGGAAGACATCTTCCACAGATATGACGGCCAAGTTTATAGCTGTACGCCGCTCTACAGACAAAGGTCACTTGTCGTGAATGTCTATTGATTATATAGTTGGTTGTGAAAAATAAATTTACTGTACATGCATTTTCCTAAAAAATTATAAGCAGCTGATGATGGTGAAAGTAGAAACTGAGGCAAAATGAAAAACATTTATATTCAATTATTTCTTTGAAAGTTAGCAAATAATGCATGTTTTTATATGATACTCTTTATATCTAGGAGCAACCTGGTCACCAACATCTTTCATAGCTGACGACGGCTCACAGACCGACGGGGTGAATCTGGGTTCAGTTGTAGTGGATGAAGAGACTGGAGCAGTGATACTCATTTACTCTCTGTGCTTTTACCGCTATCACTGCAGCCCTCCTCAGACCATGATGACTGAAAGCCTGGATGATGGCCTGACCTGGAGCGCCCCACGAAACCTCAATCCACAACTGGGGATCCACAGTTTTATCCCTGGTCCGGGCTTTGGAATACAGGTTTGAACGTTTCTTTCGCCACTTCCCAGACAGCAGACAAATCCGGGCCGGATCCGCACCAAGTTCACAGCTCAGGCTTAGATCCGGCCAGTCATCTGCTGTCTGGGACTGGGTTAGATGAAGTGTTTATTTGAGAGAAAATAACTAAATGGCTAGTTTTAATAGGTGATTTGGGCTTGCCTAGTGCAAGGCTTCTCAAACTTTTCAGCCCACGGCCCCTAAAATAACGGTACCAGCGATTCCCGACCCCATATAATTCGATTCTGTTGTTACAATTATGGATAAAAAGTATGCTATTTCTAATTGTTAAAAAACATTTGACTTCGGAAATTTATCTCGCGACCCCAATGGGGGTCCTGACCCCTACTTTGGGAACCACTGGCCTAGTGGATGTAGTTACGCATTTTTAAAGCCTGTAAGGAGCATTTCATGAACTGAAACATTGCTTTCTGCTAAATCTTTCAAATCTCACTTCTGTTTTATCAAATCCCAAATTCAACCTAGATTGAATTATGATTATACATGCAAAAACCAAGAAAGTACTTCACCACAAAATGGCAGATTCGAATAGGCAAGAGTCACACATTTTTGACTCCTTTTTGAAGATCTTTGCTATGATGGTATCCACAGAAGCGTCATCCCCCTGCTGTTGGTCGTCTCGTGGTGTGTGGTCATGGTACTTTAGCTGGTGATGGGGTCTTCTGCATCCTCAGCGATGATCATGGACGTACGTGGAGAAATGGAGCTGCGCTAAAGAGCATCCCTTACAACCAGAATAAGCTAAATCTAGATTTCAACCCAGATGAATGTCAGGTATTGGCAGTCAGAGCAAATGTAGATTTGTTGTTGTAGATTTGTCAAACTTTTTTGTAAGGCTGAGATGTCATGTGTAGGTAAAAAAACACTTCCAGTTTCTACCCAGCCGCAGTCATTTTCAGATTGCTTTTTTGAAACTTCTGCTTCTCCTTCTTTCAAGCCCGTTGAACTAGACGATGGATCTATATACATCAGCGTGCGTAACCAGAACCACTATCACTGCCGCTGTCGCATGGTTGTGCGCAGTCTGGACGGAGGCGAATCTCTGCCTGTGGAGGAGCTGGTGTTTGATACCACACTGGTGGATTCTGCGGTTGCAGCTGGAGCTTTACAGAAAGAGGGAGTGCTGTACTTTACCAATCCTGCCAATACACATAGTAGTAAGAAAAACATTATCTATATCACGTTTGCAAAGGGCGTGGCCATGCATTTTTTAGATATGTTCAATGTATGATTACTGTCATTTGCTGATCTATACTCTATAAGGGGGCAAATGCATGTTTACCATATAACTAACTGCCTATGAGGCGGTTTCCCAGGAGGGGCTTATCAAGTCCCAGACTAAAATGCATGTTTGAGTTGCCTTAATTTAAAAACACCTTGTTTTGACATGTTGACATATATTAGTGCCATTGTCATTTTGTCGTAAGGTATGTTTGTTAAAACTACTTAAATGTCAAAAAATGCCTAGGCCTGGATTAATCTAAAACCTATCCGGGACACCGCCCCTGTATATTTGAACACTGGTGTTATGATGCTGGACATAAAAATTTTAATGTTGTGATATTAATTCAGTTTACTCATTTTCTTCAGGAGTTAACCTCACCCTTCGCTGGTCTCTGGATTATGGAAAATCATGGATGAACAATACTTTTAAGATTTGGGAAGGGCCAAGTGGATACTCCTGTATAGCATCACTTAAAGGCAATGAAACTGAGGATCACATCTATGTTATTTATGAAAAAGGCCAGAAAGACTATGCTGAGACCGTCTCTTTTTTGAAAATCCATCTGCACCGTGGACTGTAAATGATACAGTTCTTATGGTGGAAATTATAAACTGTATTCTTGTGCTGTTCACAATTATATGTATGCCAGTATAGTATATAGTGTTTTTTACTGACTTGAATTATGACTGTTGATAATGATATAATACATTATGATGAGTAAATATTTTTTTAAATGACTTTTTTAAATCTATAAGATGTTTTCTTTCTATGGGTTGCAGATTTCAACAATTAAGTTATAATTACGTTTTAGTGACTTTAATTTCAATAAAGCTGTTTTTTAATGAACAGATAATAATGTTATCTTAAATTGTGTCAAAAAACTGTAAAACATAAACTGTAACTGACTGTCATATAACACTCTGAACGACCGCATCAGATGCCATTTATCATTGTTGATTGGCCGAGGTGCTGCACGCCAAGTTGACTGGTATGGATTATGGTAGAATAAACAAGTTTGATATCTCCCTAATTAAAGTATTTCTGATCAATCTTACTATAAATCTGTATTGGGGGTCTGGAATTTTTTTAATATAGTCTTTTATGCCCAGATGGGGAAATCTGTTTGATATACACATACATTAAAACTGTTTTGACATTTTTTTCTTTATTCTTTGAAATGTATTACACTCTAAAAACTATTTGTTGAGTGAAGAACCATTACTTATTAAAAGGACATTAAACTTTTTTTTGAAAATATTCATTTCACACTCATTTTCCAGCTCCCCTAGAGTTAAACATTTGATTCTTACCGTTTTGGAATCCATTTAGCTGATTTCCGTGTCTGGTGCTAGCACTTTTAGCATAGCTTAGCATAATCTATTGAATCTGATTACACGATTAGCATCATGCTCAAAAATAAAGAAACAGTTTGATATTTTTTCTATTTAAAACTTGACTCTTCTGTAGTTACATCGGGTAACTAATTAACAAGAAATATGTGTTATATGAACTTAAATATTTGAGTTCATGTTACATTCTTTACTTAAAAATTTAAGTACATAAAACACAGTTTTTTTGTTAATTTTAAGTAAAATGATCCAAGTTGCGATTACCTAAAAAGTGTAATGCAAAAATGTTGCATATATATTTTAAGTAAATCCAACACATAATTTTTTTGTTAAATTACACAGAAAAGGGTTTAAATAGGGCAAATAGTTTTGACATATTTAAAAATGTGTATCTGTTTGATATACACATGTTATTAATTTATTCATTTTATGAATAATAATGGTAAAAATAAAACAGGATTCGTAAGTTAAGTTAGCTGCAGCCATAAGCTAATTAGTAAAATAAAGTTAAACACAATTTGCATTTAACCTGTTAACTTCAACCCCTACTATTGAAAAAAAAGATGTCATAGCCAAACTAAAATAGATATAGTTTATGAAGCCTTTCCACTAAAAAGCATAAGGTTGGTCTGGTCTCATTTGAAAGCAGACACTTGGAAGTGTATTAAGAAGTCAAAATGAATTACTGTCATAATGAAATATTTTGTTATAAAGAGCTTAACTAACTAATTAATTTTTAATAACTCCACAAAACATATATTACATATTTTTATGAAAAACTAACTGAAACTGGCCTTGGAGCTATCTAGAAATGCACTTCAGATAAAGCCACAGGTCTGATCGTTCTGTTTCAATTCTGAAGATGATACGTCTAAAACTCTAAAATTTTACAATCAACTCTAAAAACCAAAACTAAGTTACTGGGTTGATCTTTTTCACATTTTCTAGATTGATTGAAGCACTGGGGACCCAATTATAGCACTTAAACATGCAAAAAGTTAGCTTTTCATTATATATCCCCTTTAACACTTCATGATATTGGGACTGTGGACTCACCACAATGATATTCCCTGTTGTGATTATATGTCATGATTAAAAGTATTGAGTTACTTTAACATCAACATACAGTATACACTTTTCCATAGACAATGGCAGCAAAAAAGAATCAGTAAAGTATATTTTACAATTTTGTCCTAATAATAGTTTTAGTTACTGAACTTTACTTTTCACAAAATGTAACAATGTCAAACAGACCACTGCACTCTGCTGCCATCTTTTGACAAGAATAAGTAGATCACATGTTCATATCTGCAACGTTGATTTACAATAGAGAAATTTATGTTATCTCATTTCGTAGAAATGTCTGACTTATCCCCATTAATCCGTTAGCTATGAGTTTGCATGTTTAACTTATTGTTTGCAAGGAACTTATTGTTATGGCAATTATTGAGTTACTTTGTGGTAAATCACTTTAGTCTGAAACAAAAGAAGCATGCCCTGAATCCTTATGACAAATTAAATGGGTTTTGTTTGTTAATAGTTTTATTATAGTGTTTGGATTGCTTTAGTCTATACAGTAAGCAAGCAATAATTGGCTATGGTAAATTAGTGTCATTAGTCATCATTTTTGTATATTAGCTCATCATTGTGTTTATAAATGGATAACTACTACTAAACTAAAAAGCAAATAAATACCACAATGTGTTACAACTATAAATTACTAAATAATCACCTGCATCTATTTATTGCAATCTACTCTATTCTTCTATGTTCTATAATTTCTATCATATCTGTATTTAAGGTTTTATGCCTCCTCCTCCTCTATGCATAGTCAATAAGTGGATAAATTTGCTGTCTATTATATGATATTTAATAGCTTTGCATTGTTTGTGCAGTTGGTGTTTTTTTTTTTACTTGACTTCATTACTTTTACAAATAGTTTAGCTCTTGTGTCTTTAGCACTGGGACTTAAAATTGTGGTTGTATTATTATGGGACAGTGATGGTATCAAATGGTAATACTGTGTTTACATGGTGCACCAAAGTACTTCAAAGAATATGGTATTACAATGGTACGTTATGGTTAGGAAAAAATAAATATACTTTTATATGCCTACTTAGCTTACAGCGGGACAAACTAAATCATCTTTAATAATAATAAAAATAAAATAATAATAATACTTATTATTATTATTAATAAGAAGATATTATCCAGTTACACCTCTTCGTGTATGCATTTATTTTTATTCTGTCATTGAGGGCGTACTTCCTAGCAATGCGAATGAAATATATTAAAATGTTTAATCTCATTTGCCGTTCGGAGCTCATTATGTTAATTTTGCCCCGCCCCCGATGCGCGCATCCGCCCCTCTCTGCGCTACCATCCTCAGAAGCCGTTGACGGCTCTAATAGTGACGGATCGAGTCCCGCAATATTATTTTATTTTCCCCTTTTCATTTGTTTTGTGGAAAAAAGGAAAGGGAGTACAAGTAAGCCTCATTGCACACATCCGTCCTCAGCAATCCCCATCAAATCTCTTCAACACATAATCCTGTTTTGAGCTTTTGTACGAGCTTGTGCTAACGGTAGCTAGTTCGCGATTATTGCTAATAAATCTACGATACAACCTCGAGACAAGTCGGGACAAGACCAGGTTAGTAGCCGCGTATAATGCTCAAACGCGTTAATAAGCAGGTTTTATTTTGTTTATGACCATATTGTTGAGCTCGCTGTCCTGCTTTTAATCGGTCGGTGCTAATGTTAGCATGCTAACAGCGTAGCTTGTGTGTGTTTCACATCCTGATGAAGATGTATCGTGTTTTTAAGGTGTAGTTGTGAGGTCTTGCAGATTACCAGTTATTTGGGAAGTTTTATGTCTATGTTGGGTTGGTGCAGTTTGCCGAGATGGAAGAAATCAACGGCGCATGTATTGAGGTAGTCTACATGTCCGACAAGTGGTTTGCCTTAATGTAAAATAGTAGAGGTCTGGCGGATTTGTTTGGCTGAACATGTATTAAATCGTACCTCAAAAACCTTAAACCCATAATAAATATGCAGTTCGAGTTGTTAAATCGTCTCAAATCCTGATGCTAGTGTGCTTGTAGCCCTGGCCTCGGCACTTCGCCGCCGCCATTTTGTTTTGTTCTCGCCGTCAAATCCGCAGCATCAATTATACGGCGCATTTCTTTTAGTGTGTTATATATTTCACCTCCAGGTTTATCTGGAATATGCCTTGCGTTATTGGGCTTGTTTTAAATGAATTGTGACGAGGGGGCGATGTATATTATGAAACAGGTTTGCCCCCTCCTCCCTAAACGAAACATGGAGGCCTCGGTTATATGAGCCGAGTTAACCTGTAAAAATACACAGTTTATGGGTGTTATAATATATCAGAATGTGGTATTTATGATCAGATATCTTGCTGTACGTGTTGTTTAATAAACGACATTTAGGTTTTTGTGAAAACACGCAGTGTCCCATTACGCCACGGTCAGTTGGCAAAGCGTGTAAAATAATCTGTACGCAGCTCCTTATGTTGCGCAGGGATTATTTTACAGGATTTGCCCAATTGACCATCAATTGACATGTTTAGGACATTGAGTGTCTGTTAATGTTTTAAAAGAGAATATGTAAAGGTGAATTGAAGAAGGTGGTGTCTTTATGATGTTTTTAAATGTATGAACAGTTTTAGGTAAAAGCTTTTTTAATTTTCTCTGACAAACCTTTGCCACAATAGATGTTTTAGGGGAAAATGCATTTCTTTAAACAGTGTAAATACACTTTCAAAAGTTTTGCCATTTTGGTAAATGTTTGTCTTATTTAATGATTTGTGAAAATGACCATGGTGGATAATGTAAAGTTGCCACAATTTGAGTCTACTTCGTTAACTGTAGTAACTATGAATTTTTGTCGAAAGGTTCGGTTGCCGTGGTAACATTGCTAATGCGGCCTAAGACATTAGAAGTGTTGTGTTTAGGGTGCATTATGCTTTATGGATCCAAGCCTCATATTGAACCAAAACTTGTACATCAGGTCATCTGGTGATTGATCATGGCTTGGATATAAAAAAGTGGTATGCATGAGTCGGGAGATTTTCTGTTGTTATCAGCCTCCAAAATAAAAGCAGAGTTTTGGGATTTGCGTTAGCTGGAGTCCATAGTCTTTGTTTGTTATTAGTGTGAGACTTTATGAATTGAGAGTGAATTTTACTGGCTAGCATTAAAACACAGCCCTGGTGTTGCCATGGATGCAACTCCTCTCAAAGCAGAGACAGAGGAACATCATTTATAATGCATCACCATGGTAACCCCAGTCTGCTTTTCATGCTTTTTTTAATTTGCACAGCAATAAAAGTCATTAATGGCTTTTATTGATTACTCTTACTATATAAACCAGAAATTAATGTATTTTAATGACTGCAATCTTAATGTAGAGAAAAATGCTGTGTAGGAAAGTTCACTCTGCAATTCCCGTGTTAATATTCCTAAATCTTCACATGAGTATTTTTCTAGGTAAATAAGATTGGCCACCATTCAGAGCAAGTTTGGGGAGGCAAAAAAATCACAACACATTAGGCTGTGTACAGTATTACTGTATTTCCTATATTATGTCTCACTAGCTATGTTTTGAACCTTATGCACATAATTGGAATATCGCATGAAACATTTGCAAATCAAGCAGCTTTTTTCATCCAGTGGGCTTAAGAGAGCAAGATCATAAGAAAGTGTAAAGTCACTTACCTCATTCATCACACAGCTCTTTGGTCCTAGAAAATACACGTAAGATTGGCAGGCAAGCTTCTGTGTGAACGCAAACACATCCTGTAAATGTTCTAGGATCGCTCCCGGAAAGAGGATCTAGTTACATTGCCGTAAGATACCCGGTAAGCCCTCAGTGTGAATGAGATGCAGAAACAATGCAGTAAGGGGCGTGTTGTAGTGAGGACGTGCGTGTCATGGCAACATGAAGTTATGGTTCAGCTCTTTAAAACGAGGGTTTTACATGCAGATTAACGAGAAATGTCTGCAAACTGGACTTAAGCAGATATCAGGAGCTCGTCACTCTCAACGCTGAAGCGGAGATCATTCAGCATAGGGGTGGGCGATATGACCAAAATCTTCTATCACGATAGGATTAATTTTATATCATGATAACGATATGTATCACGGTAGAGTTTTTTATGTTTTAATAAGGTTTAAATCTTTAATACCATAGAAATGTTCATAATTCTCACAAAAAACATATACAAGCATAGAAAGAAGATAAAAACAAACAAAACTCAAGCTCTCTGAAGATACACAGTCAATAAGAATGATAATAAATAATTATGCATGTATGTATAGGCCTATATATATTTTTATTTAAGGTAGAAAAGTGATTTAATCAGGAGCAGTGAGAGATTTTTTTCTCAATGCTGTTTGATTAACACGAGTGACAGACAGGAGCAAAATTAGGTAACTTCCCCTTTAAGACCAAAGTCCGGATCCAATACACTGTTACACATGCGCTTTCTCTTTTAGCTGTTTACTTTCTCTTAAGACCTTACTGGTCGTGTTTATGATGATGCTTGCAAAGACGGGAATTTTGACGCATAATGTGTATTTAAGGCCAATAAAGCGGGAAAAATGCTCACGAGCTTAATAAGCAGAGGTCGCGCGACTTGCGCGCTCCTCACAGACAGAAAGAGCAGCGGTTGCGCGACTTGTCCGCTCCTGACACACAGAAAGAACGCACGCATACAGATCTGTTGTCTGTGTTTCAATGGCTTAAAATAACTTGTTTTAAAACTGCAGTGCTTAAATACGTGTACAAACGTTACGTTTTCGCGACCACACGCACAGGAGCGTGACGTGGGCACGTAACCTCGATAGAAACGATAGTCCAAAATCTCTACCGGTTGACAAATTTCTACCGGTTAATTTTGTCTACCGGTTTATCGCCCACCCCTAATTCAGCAACATAAAAATAGCGTGTTACACGCTCATTTAAGCGTATAATAAACAAAAATGCCCGCACGTCATCGCAAAATGATATATTGTTCAAAAACGTTTTTTTTTTTTTTTTTTTTATAAATGCACTTGAGAAATGTTTGCAAACTGGACTGAAGTGAGCTCGTCAAATATCCACTCTGAAGCTGAGATTATTTACCAGCATACTAGAAGAGCACGTCATGCGCTCCTTTATAGTCTTATCATAAACAAAAATGCATGCAAATGGTTTCTGGAGAGAGAAATAATGGATAATAACTTAAGATACTGCAGAGGAAAAAAACTTCCAAGTGCAGAACTTCATGTCAAGTGTCTTTCCAGGATATTAACGTTAACTGTGTGACACAGATTCAGGCAAATCATTGGCAGTGAACCAAATGAACCAAAAATCGGAACAATCCCATTTAAATCCTGGATGGATTTTCTGTAATATCTGTGTGAAAATGTCTACTTTATGTAACCATGTTTAAACACCTCAGAAAGCACAGACGTACATAAGTTTAAAGTGATCCTCCCTGTCATGTTTACACCATTTAATTCACCTATTCATTTGAATTCTGAAAGCAAGAAAGGCTTTATAATCGACACCCTTCATCACTTTTCCTCATCGCTGTCTTTTCACTTTCTGTCTCTCTGTCTTTCAGTCTCAGGATTCACCATACTCAATGAGCGTACAGCGCAATGTCAGAGCGCTCTGGGCAAACGGCAAAGGGGAAGGATGGCAAATCCAAGTATGCGTCTCTCAACCTGTTTGATACCTACAAAGGAAAGAGCCTTGAAGCACAGAAGCCTGTTGGTGAGTTTGTGCTGAAAAAAATTCTTGTATTTGTGTTCTCACCAACTCGATTAGACCAATATGTACCTTATTGGACAAATTTTTGTCTTGTTTGTGATTACTTGGAATATGTTTTTGGGGTTATTGTGCACTTTTCATCAATACTGAACATTGAAGGTGGTCTAAGCGAATTCACGTGTTTTAGGCCATAACATTTTTTTTTCATAAAATAAACATCTAACTATCTGCTAGCTGCCCTGAACACACTGTAAAAAACACGGTCTCTGTAGACAGCGCAGGCTCCACAAACTGCAACAAAAACAGAGTGGTCAAACCTACCACCACGAAACATAACAAAGTGTTCCAGCCAATAAACAACAAGAAGGATTTGGGAGTGGGTAGGGGTGGCACGGTTCATGAAAAAAATGGTTCTTGGTTCGGAGCGTGTGTGCGTCGCATGGTTCGGCGGTTCATGGCATGCACAATGTATGTAGCCTCGTGCCCTGTATGTGACCTCAGATCTCAGAGTGTGTTTCCCTTCCAAAGAAGAGGTGACTGGTGTGGAGAGTGAGTGCTGCAGGTCATGTTACGTGTAGAAATGGGAAGTGGGAGAGAAAAGGAAGCCTGACCGGAGTTGGAGAATGCGCCAGCGTCGTATAAGTTTGGTGTGTGAAATTTTTTTTATTTCATGTTACCTATGATGACAGCGGAAATAAAACAATAGATAGAACCGCAGTCTATGGGTTGAATGTGTTCGAACAGCCACAGGAGACCGCCTTCTCTCCGACCATTTATCTAATCTGAGGTACTGAACACAATGTTTTTACGTCTTTTCTGACTTCTGCCGGGAACATACGGTGAACAGCGCTATTTTTAGCCTTTTATTGATAAAATGAAAGCGGCTGATTTCTGCGTAGTTTCATTTTGCTAGCGTGTAAAAGTTGCGCGATCTTATTTCATAAATTGCTCCTCAAAGTAATCAGGACAGAAGTGGTCAAAAGTGGACAAAAGAGATGGATTTAAATATTACAGGTGTAAACGTTATGTTTCTCTCTCGTCCACATATTCTCTCTGCAGTATTTAAGCAGCCTCTCAGTGATAAACCTAAGAGCTACACTGAAGTTGGCAGTTTGATAAATGCAAGTTATCTTTGTGTGCTAAAAAGGCACATAAGTTCATGTAGATGGCAATACACATTTTCTTTTTTTGCCAAATAAATGTAAAGCATGTTGAAATCATCAAAGTCTTCCCTCTCAATCTCACCTGGCTTTCCTCAGAGATGGTCCCAATAATGTGCTTAAAGTCAAATTCAGTTTGTGCATGATTATGGATAATTAATACATTAATAAGATAATACATTTCTGGAGTGTTAAAAATTAAAAGAAAAAATAACAAGAAGAACCGTGCAGAACCGAGAACCGTGACCATAACACCATGATACGAACCGTGCCACCCCTAGAATGCGCTGCTTAATGCACAATGACCACGGACCCTCCTGATGATGAAAATGATGTCATGCGGACAGCGCATACCTGGACGTCCCTAGTATACCTTCGGCTTTAGAATGCCTTTAATTAGACTATTACTTAACAGTACTTAGAATGACATTTACTGATAGATACCCATAGTTTTGCTTCAAAGTATTGTGAAATCCAAGAATGGCATCTAAGGCCGTACAAACAAAAATTCTGTTGATATAACATTCCCGGGTATGTTTGAAATTTAAAATGTCTATTTATTTCCCATTTGCGTGCATTAACTCTGTTACCAGTAGGAGGTTTGTTGTTGTTGCTTTAATTTTAATGTTGTCCGATAGTGGGAAAAATGCTTTTATCTGCCAATACTGATTTTGCATCGATTTATTAGTGCATCCTAGGGATGGGATGGTATGAAAATTTTATATCATGATTATGATGACTGAAGTTATCACGGTTATCAATATTATCATGGTTTTGTTAAAATGAGATGGAAATGTTTGAAAAAAAATGATACACACTGAAAACATTTGATCAAGTTTTATTTTAGAAAATCACAATTGAATATTTCATGTCCCTGAAATTATTTCTGTCTAATAAGTTTACCGTGAATGAATTCAATACATTATCCCTTAATTCCTTCTTGTGCAAAAAACTATGTTGCATGTGCGCACCTGCGTCACACTGATTCTGTCTGGACAGGATTTACCGCAAGTTTTAAAATCACGGTAATTAAACACGGTTGTAATGATAATTACATTTTAAACCATAATACTAACCATCAGGACATTTGATCGTGGTTAATCGTGAAACCGGTAATCATCCCATCCCTAGTGCATCCCTACAAAACACATTTGTCCTCAAAATGTTATTACTCACTATTTTATAAACATACTCATTTAGGGCGCACTCACATTATCCAAACCGCGCTCGGGCGCGTGTGACCCCCAAAGCCTGGTTTGTTTGACTAGTGTGATCGCTCTGTTCCGCGCCCGGGCGGTTCACTTGGGCTCAGGCGCGGAAGGCTGTGGTGTGAGTGCAATCACGCCTGAGCGCGATTAAAAAGGTGAAGACGTCACACGTGACAGATCAACTAAGCAATATGATGACATGTGAGAGGGCTGTCTGTAATCGCGCACCAAACGACTCCGAAGAAAAAACACAGACTTATCATTACGGTGGGTTCCAGTGTTAAGAGAGAGCTTTACTTCCTGCTTTTTTCAAAATAATCGTATCTTAATGACGAAAGCACGCCCGGACTCGGGTCGATAAAAAGTACAGTGTGAGTGCGTGAACCTGTGGGAGTAGGGAGTGATTAGTCATTTTTCTGTCTGACTTTGGCTTTACATAAGTTTCTTTTCATTACACACAACAATTGCATAGCAGATTGGCAATAATTAAAATGTTTTGCACATTTCGGCTAGTGATAGACCGATATATCAGCCGGCCGATATTTGCGAGTTTTATGTGCATCGGCCGATATGTGGCTGCCATGTTCGCAGATTTCTTTCCACCATTATTTACAGACAGAGTGCTGGAAGCCTAACCCTAACCCATTGCAGGTCATATGACTAAAAACAACCAACCTTTCCATGACAACATCAAAAGATGGTTCCATAGCACCCTCGCCTGTTTTTACTATTTGTTAAATACATTTTTTTTAAGTTCTATGTTACTTTTTTAAATTGAGACTTGTAACATTTGGCATCATCATTGTGTCATTTTTATGATGTAAATTGAGTGAGCAAAAGCAGTATCGGCTCCAAATATTGGCTCAAGAAAATTGGCAGCCTGTATCGGTCATCAGCCAAGGCTGATGAAACAAAAATCGGCATCGGCACTGAATAATCCATATCGGTCGATCCCTAATATCGGCAGAATATATAGGCCACTGCAATATACTATTAGTAAAGTTTTATTTACACATACTGTATGCATATTCATTTAGATCTTTTTAGGACAAGGCAATGTGTGGTTTGTTCCCCAGTGAAAATCCGGTTAATATGGGTACAGATATGAAAGTGAGACAAAACAAAACATGTCCTCAGAAAGGTCATGACATGTAAAATAATCACAAATGTTAGTTTGTCACTGCTGGCTTGTCACCACGTCATGTATGATAGAGGTGGTGATTGCCATGATAATAATGTTGATATAAACAGTATTGTTTGTTTTCTCAGTGCTATGCATCTCTACTGTTATGTGTATCTTAAATCTTAGTTTTTTGAAGTTATATAATAGGATTTAATATTTGAAGCATTTAGGATTCATGAATTATTTTAAAATTATTGGCTTTAGTAGATTATGGAAAATCCACCTTGATAAAAGCTTGTTATGGTTACATTTATTTAAGGGCACCTATGGTCCAATTGACGTTTTTACATTTCCTTTAGTGTGTAATAGTACATGTTAACAATATGCAAAAGGTACAAACCCCAAAGTAAATGATGACGCCAGTTATCGTTTCCAGCGTAAATCCAAAGGATTGTAGGCAGCAGTTTAATTCCTGGGATTGGTGATGTAGACTGACATAATCGTAATTCCTCCCGCTTCGGAATCGGCCTGTAAGTTTTAGATTAGCTGGCAAATCAGGGATACAGCGCTTTTCAAATCGATGAGTTTTGTACAAAATCAGTGCGTTTCAGGAAGAGAGTGAAATGTGGAGCTACAAAAATGTACGGGTACGTGAAAAATAATGTGCAAAATACACAAAATAACGTTAGGGATGCACCGATAGGATTTTTTTGGGCCGATACCGATTTAAACAGACAACTTCTGGCCGATACCGATATTAAACACTTGTATACAATACTATACAGTTGGTCTATTAGCTAGTTTATTTCTGCATCAAATTATTTTTACCTGAACACGGATTGGATCTAATTAACATTCAACTGACCAACATAATAAGAGAGGCACAAATTAAGCTAAAACAAATATAATAAGACAGCATGACAACCTTCAAAGGTGGTTTTTGCTATTCAGCATTTATTTTATTAACGACATTAACTTATTTTTTTTTTACATATAATGGATTTCTTTATGCAGTTAATTAATAAACAATCGGTATCGGCCTTTCTCGTGCTATTGCCGATATGCCGATGGTTTCAAATTCATCAAAAATCGGCCGACAAATATCGGCGGCCGATACATCGGTGCATCACTAAATAACGTTGTTTTTAGCAAAGAAATAGGTGCACTTTAATGGTCTAGTCACTGAATGTGCTGAAAATTTATTGTATTATGATTTTCTTTAGTATTGGTTTTCTGCAATGACCCTCATGGTCCCATTTAGTCTTTACCCAGTGGAGCTAGGATTGTCTGGGGCAGTCCGTTAAATTGCCAGAGACTGACCTCAGACAGAGGTCTATTTGTAATCATAGTTTTCCCTCCACGCATTCCCTGCTTATGTTTTATTCAGTAGTTTAGCTACCAGACCTAAGCGGCTGTCCCAGTTTTTCCAAGTACAATTCTCCCAGTGCTACAGGCCCCAGAAACAAACAAAGGGTTGATAGTAAGCACAGATGTACTGACTGTTTGTAACTTCCAGCATTATCGCCAGCTACTAAATGTATTTTTAATATTTCTGTCATGTGTTGAATTGATATTCTTTTTTGTCAACCACTCAAAACAGATCCATGTAAGTTAAATTTGCATCATTCACTGGCCAGCTAGGCAGTTTTCGAGCATTCTGTGTGAAGGGATTTTTATATTCTCACAGTCTTCCCAGCGTAGTCTTGGGCCATGTTCCTCAAGAGGGGTTTATGTTTCCGCTTTTGTTGTTCATTTACCCACTCCTGTTTTTTTTCCTTTTAGTTGCCCCTCGTCATGGCTTACAGTCTCTTGGTAAAGTTGCCTCTGCACGGCGCATGCCCCCCCCTGCCAACTTGCCTAGTTTGAAGGCGGAGAACAAAGGCAACGACCCCAACGTCTCGCTCGTTCCCAAAGACGGCACAGGATGGGCAAGCAAGCAGGAACCAGCAGACCCAAAGAGGTACACCCAGGAACAAGTACACGAGCCTCCCTGCACTCCATGGCCACATGGGTTATTGCTTATGCCTGTTGCTTTTTGTGATCTTTTCTTAGTACCGATGTATTGTCAGAAGCGCAGCCGGAATTGCAGCAGCCTGTGGTCTCACAGACATCTGCACCGAGCGCGCCGAGAACACCCCCAGCTCAAGAGGTGACACGGCACAAACATGACACATATCCAACATCTAAAGTCTAAAATGTTTTAAGCCTGTACCATGTAGCTTTAGTTGACCAATGACATCAATAAACCAGTGAATATGTTGGGTCTTAAAGGTATAAAAATAAGGATTTTGTTGCTTTCAACATCAACCATAATTCTGGTACTTGACATTGGTCTTTGTCTGCTAGGCCCCACCTCCAGCTCTAGCCGCAGGGCCAAGGTCCTGGGCTCAGGCCAGTGTTACACATGGAGTACAAGGAGATGGTGAGTTAATTTGCTATGATATTGACTTTTTAAAAAGAAATGTGACAATTTGAATTTTTTTACTTCAAAGCTACACTAATCTTTTCACACTAAAAGTTTTTGACAAGAAATTGCTACCCTTTTGGGAAAATAATGAATGTTTGTGTATGAGAAGTCACCTCTGTAATTCAATACTTCTCATATATCAAGATTAATCCCCTCTTGTGGTTTCTTTACAGGTGGAAAGGGATCAAACCAACCATCGCCATTCTCTCGCGAGGAATTTCCCACCCTGCAGGCGGCTGGAGACCAGGACAAAGCTGGCAAAGAACAGGCCACTGCAGATCAGTGGTATGGGCCCGGACCAAGCCTCCGCCCCCAGAGTAAGCATGCTTGCCCTATTGTCCTTTTAGTTAGATTTGTAATTATCTCCTCATGCTTTACATTTACTCAAACAACTTCTTACTTTGTGTTCTAGACGTAACAAGTTGGCGGGATGGTGGGGGCCGGGCATTGGCACCCACCCTGGCTGGGGAGGGAGTTGCAGAGGGTGGTGCTGGGGGAATCATGGTGATGGAGGGTACTGGTGGGGCCCCTCCCATCCCTCAGCAGAATGCGTCCACCCTTGGGCAGCCTAGGACCGCCCCAACCAGCAACCCCGCACTTCCCCTTCCTCAGCCACCCATTGGTGGCATTGGTGGCCCTCAATTTCAGGCTTACAGAGGGATCATGCCTCCATTCGTAAGTTCGAAAATGTTTGTTCTTAGGGTTTTTCTTAGAGGCATAAGTAGGGATGCAGCGAATGTACAGCAACCAAAATGATTCAGCAAAATATGTCCAAAAACCACACATTTTCAACGTTGGGCTGAACAAGTGATAAGACCGAATATATTTTACCAACCAAAATAAACTTAAATGGACAATTTATCACATTTATATTTACTTTACTTATTTAATTTACTTTATATATTTGTGATTTAGACATGAGTGCGTGGATGTGGAAAAAAACATTGCACTACATTAACTTATGTCTTTGTTGTGTTTGCTCTATTTGTTTATTGCATTCTTGTTTGCCTTTTTATCTGTAGATGTATCCACCCTACTTGCCCTTCCCACCCCCTTATGGTCCACAGGGACCTTATAGGTACCCACCCCCAAATGAGGCCCCCAGGTAAGATAAACGAGCAATATTTATACATCTGCTTTCTTAAACAATGTTGTGGCGATCATCTAGTTCTTTTTAACCTTCTACTGATTTGTTTCTCGTTTTGCCAGGTTTGCTCGGTCACAGGGTGGAGTAGGGCCAGATGGACGGCCCCCTGGAGGACCCCGGGGTGAGGTGGTGAAACGCCCCTCCATCCTTAAGCAGGATGACCTGAAGGAGCTGGATGAGCTGGATCATGATGGAGATGAGGGCTGGGCTGGTAAGAAGTGTTTTATTCTACTGGCACAGTAAAGCAGAGCTGAATGTTTAGTTTGAGAAGAATTATCAAAACTAAAAAAAATTCTAATGAGAATTACTGGATTACTATTTTTAGGAGGGCTTAAATTATGCCGTGCATTTTGTTTTGAGATGGCAACTTAAGGAAAATAGTTGACTGATGGTATTACATACCTTTTATCAAGCAACCAGATTTTGTTATTAAAACCTTTGGATCCGTATTAATTGGTAACACCATATGGACAGAGCGCAACACGTCATAATCTGAAAAACACGCCTACCAGGGGGAAAACAATCTATCCGTTTCCATTGACTTTGTATTGCGTCAGGCTGCCTCCTTGTCATTTCTGGCTTATAACAAAAAAACAGAACAATGCCTAAAAGCTGCTGTGTGACAGGGAAACACAGAAATACGTTTTATAAGCTGTCGACCCCAAAAAACGAGTGTTTAAAGACACAAAAGTTAATACAGGCAACTTATCAAAGTACTATTATTATTAGAACTACGCCCAGTGAATGGGAACGTAATCGGCGACAGGGTATCCTAATTACCCCCTTATCTTCCACTTTTAGGCCAAAAGTGAAATACTTTAATATTTACAACTATTTGATGGATTTTTAAACTAAAACAATGGTGGGACAAGGTGTTTGAAAGCTGTTAGCTATATTAGCTACTGTAGCTAAGGCACTCGCAAACATAACGTTACTTCCTAGTTTTTTGCTTTATCCACGTTCTAACAAGTTGCATACTGTCAAAATGCTATAGCTTAGCTTGCAGAAATATAACACATAAAACTGACATTTGGATGTTTGACTTAACAGTGACAAAATGTTTACTGCAGATGTAGGTATACTTAGTGACAGGATCCCATAATGTAGCCATTCTTCTTGCTGATGCTTCACGCCTTATTGCCTTTATCCACTTTTGTTTCCTAAATGCTGGGTTTTACGGCTCGGTAGCTTATAAAAATGTAATTCTAGGTTTTTTAGCTTGTTATCTGTACACCCTGTCACACAGCAGCTTTTAGGCATTATTCTGTTTTTTTGTTATAAGCCAGAAATGACAAGGAGGCAGCCTCACACAATACAAAGTCAATGGAGACGGTTGGATTGTTTTCCCCCGGTGGGCGTGGTTTTCAGATTATAATAAATGAGCTGTGTCTCTATGTCTTTCACAAGATAAAATATTATTAAATCTATGATTCGTACGTACAACACCACTTCAGTTTACACAGCTTGTATAGAAATCCCAGACAATATGCAGCATTGATCACAAACAAACACTCTTTGAAGCTTTAAATTAAGAAATCAATTAAAAAATTCAGTAGGTTACCATCTTGCTATTGTTGACCTAAAATTGTACTTGATATTTTACCGCTGTAAACATGTTTACTTCACTTCCATAAACAACTTTGTTTGTTATCTCTGTTATGTGGAGACTTGCTCCTAAGGTCTTATCCTGTTGTTATTACTCTTATCTCTCTTACTCTAATACTCTTTATCTTGTATTTTATTGCTGAGTATAAAAGCTCTGCTCAAAACATTTTTTTACACTCATACTGCGTATGCAGGCACAAAGGGCAAATAAAACTTCTAAATTTTGATGGGTTGCTCTGTCCTCAGGGGCACAGGAGGAAATTGATTACTCCGCAAAGTTGAAGTTCAGTGATGATGAAGGAGAGGATGATGGGGAAGAGGAAAGGACTGAGAACAAGAATGGAGCCCAGTAAATTTTTTAATTTTCTCAAGCTTTTAACAGCTTTCTTCTATTTACCTTCTACAGTTATATACACTTAAGTTCTTTGTTTTGCTCTATCAGTGAGTCAAGGGAGCTGCAGAGATCCCAAGATGGACCTGCAGTTGTTTCACGTTCCCGTGCATCTGATAGTGGAGGGGATTCGCGCCGCACCCCTCCTTCCAGTGCTGATGACGGCTCTGTGCCCCCCTCCAGCAAGCCAGCCTGGGCCGAGGAGGGAGAAAGTAGCTGGGGCAGTCAAACAAACACAGGATCCTATCAGGTAAGAAACTCAAGGGTACCACTGGCTTGTGCAAGGTGATGTGCAGTCACTGTGAGGACAGGAAAATGCATGTGGCGTTTCCTGGATGACTCGCTGATTGATGCGTGTACCCATATGCAGGGGCGTAGGCCTGGACTGGGTGGTCCAAGGGAGCCACCCTCTCCCCCACCAGGGCCACATCTTGGACAAGGGCCCTACTCCTACTACCGCCAGGTACATGGGGGAAAGGGTCCAAGATGTAGGACAACAGCGATATCAAGCTCTAACATGAGCATGTTGGTGATAATAGCATTTTGGTTTAAATTAGTCTAAGGTTTCTAAACTACTACTTCCAACAGGATCGGCCTTCGAATCAGTCTGCGATCTCGGGCCCCACCCTGGCCCCACAGAAGCCCAGCAGTGCCCAAGCACAGCAGCAGTCGGGGACTGTGCCCGGTGGGCAGACTCCTCCTCCATCCAGTGCCTTGCACCCCCAGCAACAGGGCGAGGATGAGGATGAGACATGGCGACAGCGAAGGAAGCAGTCATCGTCAGAGATTTCTGCAGCAGTAGAGCGTGCTCGACGGCGCCGTGAAGAGGAGGAGAGGAGGATGCAGGAGGAGCGGCGTGCTGCCTGTGCAGAAAAGCTGAAGAGACTTGATGAAAAACAGCAGCAGCAACAGACCATAAAACCAAACTCCCCTTGTGATGTTCCTGCCAACAGTCCAAGTCCTTCCTTGTCTGCACCTGCCTTATCCCCAAATGTCAGTCAGCCATCATCCCCCTGTGTGGACCTTGAAGAACCTCCCTTGTTGTCCCCAAGTGGTGCAACATTAGGGTTTAACATACTTAACAGACAGAGGGCTGGCAGCAACAGCAGCCATGATTCCATCACAGGTTCGTTTCTTTTGTGTCTACAGTTTTTAACACTGGTAGTTTCTTGCATCTTTATTTATTCTTTGGACTCTTTTGGACACTTTTTAATGTTTAAAATGAGTATTGGTAATATTTTAGTATATATGTAAGTTGACTTGTAATATGGTTGTGATTTTTCTCTTCATTTAGAGCCTCAACAGACTCTACAGCCTCAAGCCACCCAGCATCAGCAATCCCCTGATGTCCCAGTGCCTGGGGATGGCAAAGAGGAACATGTAGTGGTTGGACCACACATCCGGAACAGTAGAGGTGCTGATGATTCTTTGAAGGTGGAGAGTGTTGGTGGAACAGGACGGCAGGGAAGTGGTCCACCTGGGCAAGGCTTTTCCAAGTACCAAAAATCACTTCCCCCTCGTTTTCAGAGGCAACAGCAGGTTGGTGTTCAACACCAGTTTATGTACTCTTTTGAAATTGCTTCATACACAAAATATATTGGTTGGACTTCTTTTTCCTCAGGTACTGAAATTAAAATCTGTACTTAAGTATATAACTTGTCTCATTTGTGAACAGGAGCAACTTCTCAAGCAACAACAGCAGTGGCAACAGCAGCATAACCAGGTTGCCCAAAATCAGCTTCAGCCTCAGAATCAGCAAGGCCCCTCTCCAGGGATCACCCCACAACCTGGCCCCAAACAGCCAACCCTTTACCCCCCTGGCTCAATGGGACGTCCACCACCTTTGCCCATGAACTTTGATCCTCGCTGGATGATGATGTCTTACATGGCCCCTGGTTTGATGCAGGGACGTCCTCCAAACATGGATTATTATGCTCCCGCCATGCATCCCTCTGGTTAGTAAATTAATTATATGGTTTGTAAATAGTAGAAAGTGTTGATGTCCAGAGATGATAATAACATTTTGTTTTAGGAATGATGAGTCGAGAACGTTCTGATTCTGGAGGCTCTGGCTCAGACCCCTTTGATAGGCAGCAGCATGGACCCCCTCATCCTCATCGTGGTACACCCCCCATGGATCCTAAACTAGCTTGGGGACCAGATGTTTTTCCAGGGGGCACTGAGGGCCGTGGTCTAAGCTCCCCATTGCGGCAGAAAGCTGTAGAAGAGGAGGATGTTTGCAAAGGTCAAAGGTAACAAGGATGTTTTAATATTTTTCATAAACTCATTGTTAATATTGATATATGAACTGAAGTAAAAACACATTATTCACATGCATTACTTTTTTATGTTTATAGAAGCGACACTCCTCCAGTGCGTTTGCGAGAGGGAGGAACAACTCCCATTCAGCCGTCAAGTGTGGCTCCCAGCTCTCCATCTGGCTCATCCAACCAAACCCCACCACCTATGGGAATTCAGGTTGGGAACCAGAGTGCTAGCCATCATACCCACCATCAGCCCTTTATGGGTGGGCGAGGAGGTTATGGCAACTACCCTGACAATGGATCCAGAATGGGCGCCCACCTGCAGCAAAGGGCAAGCAGTGGAGGGACACTGCATGGGTTTGGTCATCAGGAGGGAGGTCAGCAGAGCCAGATCTGGGGGACTCCTCATCCCCATTATGACCGTAATGGCCGTTCTGATCATTCAGCCTTAGAGAACAACTCGCATCTTCAACACCATGGTCCACCCCCTCACCCTTCACATTTCTCTTCTCATCCTCATAAGCAAGAGAATGGCAGGGAGAGAGAAAAGGCAGGGGAGGCTAAAAAGAGTGACCCTTCACCTCCACTCCATCCCCTCTCCTCGTCCTGCTCATCTTCATCGTCATCTTCCTCAGCTAGAGAAGATGCCAGTGGAAAGCAATCCCAACATAATCAAGCCCCACCCCAGTATGAGCATGACACTGGGTCTGCTCATGCTCCTGCAAGGAAACAGGACAAAATGGGAAATATGCACAGTCAGCCCCCACAGCAGCACCACCACCCTAAAACCAATTCTCGCAGCCGTGAACACAAAACTGAGACTCAGTGGGGCCCAAGGCCTGGTAGTAATGTGAGTGGTGGCATAAACCATAACAGAAAGACAGGCTCTGGAATGAGTGGGAATATTGAGGAACCCACAATTCAGGTGGCTGAGAGCAAATCCTCTACTCAGTCTGGAGATGGATTCACAATAAAGCGTGCAGGTCCTATTAAACGACCAGTGCTTAAAGATATGAAAAGAGAAGGTGGTGAAGAGGCAGGAGAAAAGACAACTGGAGGATCAGGTAAAGATAAAGAACAAGATGTTAGCCAGACCACAACCAAACAAGAATCTGGGGCTCAGGCCTCCTCAGTACCCAGTGGAAAAGATGATGCAGTTGGATTAAACAAACCCAGAACTGGAGGAAAGGAGCGAGGTAACACCGGGGGTACTGGTAAAGGGTCAAAAAATGGAGAAAACTCTGCCCAAAGTTCTGGCTATTCAGCTCCTCAAACTAAAAAGGATAGAGAGCGGTCTCCAGATAGAGGAAGCACAACTTACCATGCATCCTCATCCAGAGGAGGCCGATCAAGTCGTGGTAGAGGAGAGTTCTATGGCCGAGGCAGAGGCTACAGGGGCGCTTACAACGGGAATGCAGGTGGTGGTATTAGCCGTGGCAAAGCAGGTGGCAGAAGCAGCAGGGACTATAGGTCAGTTGCAAACAGTGGCTACCACCATGGAACTCAAGAATTCAAGCGGGAGGCATCCTCTGGCAGTGGTAGACATGGACATGGAGGTTCTCAGCCAAATCCAGGGCGTGCTAGAAACCGTAGTGAGACTCGAAGTGAAGGCTCTGAATATGAAGAGGTGCCAAAAAGGAGGCGTCAACGGGGATCTGAAACAGGCAGTGAGAGTGCTGGTAGTGACCTTCCTCATTCTGACAAAGAAGACCGTAAGTCTAATACAAAGACTGGCACCGGAGTAGAAAACCCTGCAACAGGTTCTTCTTCCTCTTCAGTTCCAACAAGAAACTCCCAAACTAGAGTCTTCACACCAAGGGGTGTGCCATCAAGACGTGGCAGAGGGGGAGGTGGGGCTGGAGGAGGTATGCATAGAAGTGGAGGTGGTTCTGGATCATCTGGTGTACATAGGTCTGGACCTGGCTCTTCTTCTCATGGCTGGTCTGCAAAGTCTGCCTCTGTGCGAAAACAACAGACATCTTCACAGCCATCCCCTCCTAAAGATTCAGGTCGTGGAGGTGAAAAGAAGAAGACTCCTGACCTGAATCAGTTTCAGAGTCAAACTGTAAATCCCTTGGCACCCAGTCCCACTGTGCCTACAACCGTCCAACAGGTTTCCACTGAAAATGGAAACGTTGGAGCACCAAGTAATGTCCCATCAAATTCCACTGGCTCTGTTGCCCAGACACATCCTGGAAGAAT
Organism: Paramisgurnus dabryanus; assembly: GCF_030506205.2. Lineage (NCBI taxonomy): Eukaryota > Metazoa > Chordata > Actinopteri > Cypriniformes > Cobitidae > Paramisgurnus > Paramisgurnus dabryanus. Next base: position 24,590,360 of record NC_133355.1, on the reverse strand, counting down.
GGAAGAAGATGGAAGAAGTTTCCCCGACAGAGGATTTGACCGCCCACCTCGTCGTAGGCGTCACGGACGATCCCAACATCAGCAGGACAAGCCTCCCCGATTCCGCAGGCTGAAGCAGGAGCGAGAGAATGCAGCCCGAATCAATGGAGGAAGTGGAATTATTGAAGTAAATGCCGGACATCAGCAGCCTGCTTCACCATTGCAAAATTCCCTGCAAGAAACAAATAGCGCTCCTACTGCATCTGCAACAGCTGTCGCAAATGCAAACCACAGTGTCTCAGCATCGTCTAATAATAATAATAATAGTGGTCACGCTGGGGGTGGAAATCAAAATTTGAATACTCACCACCACAACCACCACCACCATCACTACCAGGGCAACTCCCAGTCCCACCCTCAGCACCATCATAACCATAACCCAGCAGGGGGGGCTAAATCTCCAGATGTCTCTAACCAGAACTCTGACCAGGCAAATGAGGAATGGGAAACAGCCTCTGAAAGCAGTGATTTCACTGAAAGAGAGGGTGGAGGTGGTAAATCCTATTCCTCCCACCATCACCACCACCACCACCATCATCATCCTTCGGGAAGAGGTGGTGGAGGCGGAGGTGGCGAAAGAGAGATGACGGCTAAAGAATTGGCCACCAACAAGAGAAGCTTCTCTAGTCAGCGCCCTGGAATGGAGAGGCAGAACAGAAGAGTAAATACCGGTGGCGGTGGAGGAAGAGGTCCCAGGGGTCCACCCAGTGGTGGTGGAGCTATGGGTGGACAAGGCAATGCTGGGGCCAATCGTGGTGAGAGGCGTGGCAACTGGCCATCTCCTAAGAACAGGAAGTGAGGTTTTTTTAATTTGGAAATGCATCCCTAATTTTCAGCCACTTTTTTTGTAAGACCTCATCATCCTTAACATGTTAACACTTTATTATTGTTAAAGATTAGTAACCAAGACCATGTTCACAGTCAGTCTAGCTCCCATGGTTTATTGCTTGTTTTTGTCCTGTTGTAAAAAATTCACAATCTGTGCTTTTTCACGTTCCCACAAATACTAAGCTCTACATATTCTGCAGCATTTTAATGGTGGCATCTGAAAATGCATTCACTCATAATATACCCATTTACGTTTGCATATACAAGCACAATGGCATCAACCTGACAAAGATGTGCTTAGTTTGTGTATACTGGGCATGCTGTGTTTATTTGTAGAATTGTGGCTTGAAGCGTATATTGAAGGCAAAGGTTGATACTTGTATATTCCCAATACTTAATTTTGGATTGGATATTATTTTTTCCCTTATGTTTCGAGTTCTGGTTTGTCCTTTACATCAAGTTTTTATTTCAACCCCCTCCCTCTGTGAAATACGAGGATATATATATTTTGCAAAACCAGGTCATTAAATACATTTTTAAATCAACCCCCCATTCATTTTCAGTTTTGAATTCTTACTGCTGTGCTTGGTCACCCAATACCATACTACTGCTTAGTACATTTGAATATTACTGTCATGCCCCCATTTCCAGAGTTAAGTTTTTTTCCCCTTTATTTTAAAGTCATAGGTCTTCTCTGCTCATTGCTTTGGTTGTTCCAATAGTTGCATTAGATGTTTTTGGCCTCTGCATGGAATTGTAGTCTAATAGTGCATACTTTTATACATTTATATTATTAGACCAAGTGATCTAAAGTGAAGGTCATTCAAAAGTTCCCATTCATTGATCACTTCATCTTTTGAGAGCTCTTAGCCTTACTGTCAGATCCCCATTAAGTTAGAGTTTATATTTTGTTGAAAGCATCCGTTAAAGATTTTCTTTGTCTTGCACTTACACCTTTGTTTAAAACTTCTTTAGATTGTTCAGTGTTGTGTGTTTCTTTTCCTCCAAATGTCATCTTTTTTTTTGTTGTTGACAAGGTGTCATACTGCAGTTCCGGGTTTTTGAACATCAAAAGTTAGTATTGTATTATTATATTCAGTTCTTTGCAGCTCTCTCTCCAAACCATCCTCTGCATTGTAAAATAACTAAGGAGGATAGACACAAGTCCCTCAAAACATGTCTCAGAATTACGAGCAACTTTCGCTCATATCCTTCAATGTACTAGTCATCACACAAGTCAATGCCAAGGAATATGTGGCCCTGTTTGAGTAGTGTTACAAAGTGAGACATTGGTTCGATGTGCAATATGCTTAAATTCAAACAAGTCTCAACCATCAACTCATTCTAATGGACACTAGAGAACATTTAAGTAAAAACGGATCAAAACATTTTTCCCCCCTCATCCTGACCAGCGTTTCTATCCTACTGGTAAAAGTTGGGGTTTGTTTTCTGGAAATGCCTTGATCTGATCGGTAGCTTTGAAATCATTTGTAGGGCTTTTGAATGATATGTATGTTTGAGTAGGGCATTTATAAAGTATGTGTGAACTTATCTCTGATCTCTACATGTAATGTGCTCTTTTGAGGTTAGAATGTGTTGTGAAAGGCAAACACAAGTCCTAATTGCCCAGTTTTTCGACACTATTAGGATGTTTATTTTATCTAGGACTTTATTATATACATTAAAATGTGTGTATATGTTACTCCAAACGAAGTGAAGTGGACAAAAAAAAGTTAAATCGTTCCTTTCTGTCTTCTAAGGAAATGAGACAGAATGGGTTTTACTTTTCGTACGGACGTTTTACCAAGCACGGTGACATCCTCAAATACAGCTTGGTTGATCTGTTCATTGGTAGCCATTTTCTTATAGGCTTCCGGTGCTGTTTATCATCCCTCTTAATCTATTGATGTGGTCACATTATATGTACCAATATTTCAATAAAAATGAATAGAAATGTGTATTCCTTCAGATACTCAGAGATTGTATTATACTTCTAAATATACCAAGGTACCTGAAGTTGTTATTGCTGTTCTAGCATCTATGGCTTGTTATTGGAACCTTGATATACACACGTATGTATATTGGTATGCATCTGAGTTTGTCTGCCCCAACTTACATTCCCACACACACGTGTTGCCATTTTTAAGTTCAAGGGAGCAATGTACAAGCAGAGAAGTGTCTTATAATAAAAATATACAGAGAAAAAGTTAAATAAAAATCTTTTGTTTTAATGGAAGATGTGTGGCTTGATTTTATTTCATTGTCATGATGTGAAATGTGTGAAAGTATTAATAAAATAATCATGAACATTTACCTTTAAAGCTTGCATAATAAAATCACAATGTATGTTTTTTGGCTTTCTGTATCAATATGTTAGGGTTATCTTTAAACTAATGCACTTTAACACGTTGAAGAAATTTGCTTTTAGAAGATGCAAGCATTCACAATTTACATTCGCACTTCTTCCAATACAAATCAGTGATTTTTGTGACATCTTTCTGCACTTAATCACTCTTAAAGTGATAGTTAACCCCAAAATGAAAATTAGCCTAGATTTTATTACCAAAGAGCCATAAGTGTTTGACTTATTTCAGCCAAAAACAGAGTTGTATTAAAGGGGACATTTCACAAGAATTTTTTAAGATTGCAGAATTTGTTGGTGTCCCCAGAGTACATATGTGAATTTTAGATCAAAATACCAACAGATAATTTATTAATATATCATGTTAAAACAGCCACTTTGTAGGTGTTAGCAAAAATGTGCTGTTTTTGGGTGTGTCCTTTGAATGAGCTGATCTCTGCACTAAATGGCAGTGTCGTAGTTGGATAGTGCAGATTAAGGGTAAGTATTTATCCTCTTCTGACATCACAAGGGGGGCCAAATTTCAATGTAATTTTTTTCACACGTTTGCTGAGAATGGCAAAACTAAGTAACTAGGTTGTTCTTTTTCACATTTTCTAGATTAATAAAAGCATTGCCGACGCAATTATAGCCCTTAAACATGGAAATAGTCAGTTTTTCATGATATGTGCCCTTTAAATAATACCCTGGCTCTTTTCAGCTTTTTTAATGGTATTGGATAGTGCCAAAAATAGTTATTAAATGTCTGCTTAGGTGAATTATATAACACTTATTGCGTGAACTATTCCTTTAACATTCCAGGCTATATGGGAAACTAAAGTTATTATGTATTTTAAAAGGGGAGGAGCTATAACAAATAAGGACCATTTATGTTTACAAAAATAGCCTTTTCTGTATATCTATGTAATATGTTTATTTATAATTGTGAAATCAATTACATGATGATGTTCATATATGTATATTTAGTAAAAAGCAAATAAAACTTTTCAGTAAAGGCAGCTTAAAGTGTTAAATTGACAGTGCCCCAGAAGGTTACATTACATATGAAAAATATTGTTTTCAATTATAACTAGTTTTGTCCAAAATATGAATTGATGTGGTGCCAAAAATATATTACTGCCAATTGATGACTTTCCTTATTCACTAGTATGGCTGGAGTTAGGATTAGCTAATCAAGCATCAGTTTCAAAGAGGGTAAGCGTAATCCACTGATCTATATAAATGACTGGATTGCGCATGACGTCACACTTGTGAAGCCACCGCGCCGCCATGTTGGTATACCCAAATGTTCTATTAAATCAATGGACGTTATCAGATTTTAATGATAAAATATCACTTTACTCGTCTTCGTTTTTATATGTGAATTTACCCTGTACATTATTACAACACAAACGTCCAAATCATGTAAATAGTTATTTACTGAAAGTTGTACATTTTGCGTTTTAATCAGTTATTATACATTCATCTTTATTACAGTATCAGATCAGCAGACAGACCGCAGCATATTTAGTATTAATGACAATTAACGTGCTCATTCTGAAATCTATATAAATAATCATGCTTTGTACCGTATGTGCATGCAATAATTTGCTAGTTTTAAATTATGTTATCTAAACTTACAAGTTACCTAAACTTATTTAGAGAAATAACGCTGACCGTCACAGTGTAGCTGAATGTCAAAAAAACTTTATTTATACCCGTGTCATTAACAAATGCAACAGACACACTCACCTTAACGGTTTTTTATAAATCCATTATCCTGCCCGATTAACACATAAACATTGCAAAAAACACCAGGATTAACAAATAATTAACGTACACATATCCTAAAAATTAACCTTGGGTTACTGATACGCTGTAAAGGGGGTAAATTTTGATCATGATTTTGAATGGAAGTCAATGACGCTCTCTGGCGGTTGGGTATACCAAGATGGCGGCTCGAACTCTGCGCTGGCTTCACGTCACGCAGTTACGTCAAGCGTTCTATGCGCAATCCAGTCATTTATATAGATCAGTGGCGTAATCCCTAAATTCGGCACAACACCACATTTCTTTAAAATGTTATACTTTTTCTACTTTTAAATATACGGGTAAGGTAACTATGGAAGCCGGGATTTGTTTATACTTAATATTAGGCACTATAAATGAGGAACATTTAAGTAAATGTTATTAAAAATGCTGACGTTCATTCGGTGTTTATTAGACACTACAAAAAACTACAAATCCCTCCAACCGAACTCCTGCAGCCGGAAGTGACCTGCCTTATGGTCACGTGATCAAGCCCGGAACACGCCAATCAGCGTTCGATTGTGTCGCTGCGGCTAACGTCGACTCGGGAGATCCTTGAGGTAACACGAATAAACGTTTTAATGAAAATTAAACATTTAACAGTTTAGATAGTTATCCAGTTTTGGCCTAGTTCTGTACATTTATTGCTAGTTTTATGAATAAAGACTCTTTCCGGTCGACAGATCTTTAGATACAGTTAATAATTTATTGCGGCCTAGTCTGACGTGTTAGCTAGAACCGATATGCTAAACCAATTTTGCGTTATTCCAGTACCATAAACAGTACACATAAATGTACATGTCTATTGTTTCCAAAATCCAATGTTAACGCAAAATCGTCTATATTCTTGGTCAAAATGTAAGTTACCTCATTATTTGAATAATTTATTGCTAAGGCTAGAGAGGATAACCAGCAGCCTATCTTAACATGCGCCAACACAGGTCGGGTCAATGTTTACGCGGCTCTATACTTTATATATATTTAACTATCGTAACCTTTATATTTCTTAAAACATAGTTTATTACCTGTAACGTATTAACATTGTTGTATGTTACCTATAGACGGTGCTTTATTTTGTAATGTTACTCTATTTCTCTCCCCAGTTTCCCAACATGAGTAGCTCCGAGGAAGTATCGTGGATTTCTTGGTTTTGTGGTCTACGGGGAAACGAGTTCTTCTGTGAGGTTTGTGTTAGTTTTTGGTTACAGCCTTTTCGTGTACATGTATTCATATACTGTTTCGTTATCACTTAAGTAAAGGGGGTGTATGCTCTCTCAATATTGTGTTGTATCTAAAAAGTAAGGGATAATTTATAGGCAGCATAAGTCTTGTATCACACTAAAGGGGCTTATTTCGCGATAACGACCGGCTGCCTGTACCTTATCCCGCTTACACCTTATAAGTAAATTATGGAACAATAAATATTGATTTTAAATATTTTACTAGATAATTGGCAACAAATGCAGACCTTTAACAAAATATTTCGGGTTTTAAGACGTTTAAATGCCAATAAGCACATTATTTGGTTTAATCATTTGTAAATATAATGATATTAAAAGACATATTTATATTATATTGTTTTATTTTATTGTAATATTAAACTGTAGCATCCGGTGTTTACCGTGTTATTTGTTTTGAGTGGTTGTTATCTGGGAATAACAAACACGCAGATGTCACCTTATTACTTATTACTCTTATCTGTCATCGTGCATTACAGGTGGATGAAGACTACATTCAGGACAAGTTTAATCTTACAGGACTCAATGAGCAAGTTCCCCATTACAGACAAGCCCTTGATATGATCCTGGATCTGGAACCTGGTCAGTAATGTTTTGATGTCACACAAGTCTTTTTTTCCTCTAAAAATGGGTTTATCAGAATGGTTTGTACTACCACAGATTACCACTGTACAAACAAGAAGACATGTCTTAAAGTCCTTGCTAGGGTTGGGCCATAAATTGCCTGCGATTTTTTTTTTCATGCGCATGTCATCAGTAAAGCTGGTTTTGTGATTAGTAGTAAATTGCCATCACCTGCTTTCAAATGAAGCTGCATTTACTACACAGCGCCGTATTTCACAGAGAAGCTTGGCAAAATCGCAATGATAATCGTGGATAAATCGCCTCCGATAATGAATGCGATTTTGCTTAGCTTCTTTGTGAAATACGGCTCTATGTAGCACATGCCGCTCCATCTGAAAACAGGTGATGGCGATTTACTACTAATCACCAAACCGGCTTTCCTGATGAGAATCGCAGGCGATTTATCACCCACCCCTAGTCCTTTCCTTAAACCTAATGCATAAATCTACCACCTCTGAAGGAAAATCAGTTTGTTCTGCTTATCTGCTATGTATGTATTAAGAGAGAACCTGTTTATTTTTTTCTTTGCTGCTTTCATCATTTGACGTTGACATTGTACCGCTAAACACTGTGTTTTTATATACCTATATTATGAAAAAAATTTATGATTTTTTTTTTAATGTAACAGATGAGGAGCTCGAGGACAACCCAAATCAGAGCGACCTGATAGAGCAGGCTGCTGAAATGCTCTACGGACTCATCCACGCACGGTACATCCTAACTAACCGCGGCATTGCCCAGATGGTACGTCTCAACTTGACCAATTTCTTATTTAATTTGTATTATTTCTAAGAGCATTGTAGCTGTCAGAATCAGTGCTGCATTGTGAGGATGTTTGTTTTGCTTTTTGATTTCAGCTGGAGAAGTATCAACAGGGTGACTTTGGCTATTGCCCTCGTGTTTACTGTGAGAATCAGCCAATGCTGCCCATTGGTGAGTATTTAGTGCATACTTTTAATCCTATGTTCTGTGCTTTTACTTCTCAATATGGTAAAAATATATTTGCTTAATCAACACAAACTCTGTACACTCTTTCCCTGCCATTCGTCAATTAATAATAATGAAAATAATAAAAAATGCTGGCGGGGAAAGAGTTAATGAATAAGCATTCATAGCAATGTTGTGCACAATAATGAATGCTTGGATAGTATTATAAGCCAAGGATGATTTTGGTGAAGCAAATGAAGCCTCTGTGCCAGTAACAGTCAAGTTGAGTGAATATGATGTCTTTTTTTTTTGTTTCCAGGGCTATCCGACATCCCTGGTGAGGCCATGGTTAAGCTATACTGCCCTAAATGTATGGATGTGTACACACCGAAGTCATCCAGGCACCATCACACTGATGGAGCCTATTTTGGTACTGGCTTCCCACACATGCTTTTTATGGTGCATCCTGAGTACCGGCCAAAGAGGCCCGCCAACCAGTTTGTGCCCAGGTTTGTGTTTTCTTTATTTAGCAACTGTCTACTGTTCAACTTGAATCTTCAAAATCTCCAAATTGCCTTTAGGTACACCGTATTGACTGCAAAGCTTAATAAGTTATTTTATTCTCTTGCAGGCTGTATGGTTTTAAGATTCACCCAATGGCTTACCAGCTACAGCTGCAGGCAGCCTCCAGCTTCAAGAGCCCTGTCAAAGCAATCCGTTAAGAACATGAAGACACGGGAGGGGGTGGGATCGGGTGGGTTGCGTGCGTGTCTACATTGTCCCACTCTTCTACTACAGTTTATACTAGATTTGACCGACACACATTGAAATGTGGAGAGAGTAAGACTGTATTACACACTTTGGGGAGAAACAAAAACCTTACCTCTGAGACTCTGTACGGACAATGGGGTGTTCCTTGTAAATCAATTTGAGTTCTTAACCTTAAGATAGAAATTAAAGTTATAATTAAAGATAGATACATGAATGTTGCTCTTGTAAGACGGCTCTGGTCATGTTTATTTTAGATCATCAAGGTCAAGTAATGCTACCATTCAATATTATCAGGAATTGATATGGTTGATGGGGTTGACATCATTCATTCCCCTCTTTGATTAGACCAGATATTTAGCTTACTTTAAACAGTTGTTGCATGGAAAGGCAGAACATTTCATTTAAGTATTTAGTTTTAATGATCAGTTTTGCATTCCTCTTCAGAAGAGAGGCGACCTGCTGAGTTCCTCCAGCATCGAGATTACTTACGAGAGATTTTACTACAGTAAAGGACGTTTTTATGTTCGGTATGGGCCCAGGTTTTCTTCCCTGTATTTTTTGTGAGTGCTTTGTTTTTGTGTGTTTTCCCCCTTTTTTCTTTTACAGCTGTTTAGGAACCAGGGTTCAGAATTCACAATAAATGTCTTTTCCTATAACTAGTGTTGGTGTTGTCCATGTCTGTAAGGGGTTTGAGAACATTAAAGATATTGACGCTTTAGGATATTTACAGACAGAAGCTTTTGAGAGCTTTTTAAGAATAATTAAATTCTCTGTGAATGTCATGAAAAAGCAGCATTATGTTATAGCATTATGTGTCCTATAAAATATTTACCAGGTGACGAAGTGTACGAAAATGCATGAAATGCATTTTTAATCTTTGTTAATGTTAGTTAATATATTTTTTTTTAATTGTTCTTGTTAGTTCACGGTGCAAATGTTAACACGGTTTTGATAAAGTATTAGTTATTGTTGAAATTAACATTAAAAAAGATTAATAAATGCTGTATAATTGCAGTTCATTATTAGTTCATGTTAACTAATTTTGTTAACTAATGAACCTTATTGTAAAGTGTTACCAAAATAAGTACTATAGCGCACTACATCACCACTGACCAGAATCATGTAGGGTTATATTATTTACTGTTGCGTGTTATGTTATTATTAGTTTGTAGCTTGCACGTATAAGCCCATATGCCAAAAAATAAATTTAAATATATACATTTTAAAGAAACTAATGCATAAATTTATTTTTAATTTTTAAAATATATTTTTAGTTTTATATAAAGTGTGTATAAAATGTATACGTATGTATAAAATATAAAAAAGTATATGTTTGCAGTTGAAAATATATTTAGTTTAAATCTTATGTTTGCAGGTTTGTTACATAAAAAGTTTTTTTTCTAATGCGACATGAATATAAATATTTTAAAATATATTAATTTTTTTAAATGGCCAAATATATTGGTGAAAAATACATTTTTGTAAACATACTTCAAAATATATTTCAGCACATATTTTTGAATGTTTTTTGTACATTTTAAATTATATTAAAAAAAATATTTTTTGCCAAATCCCATACTGGATTACATTTGAAAATTATTTTCTTTTTCATTCAAAAACGAATAAATTTGCCTGAAAACCCAAAATAATTACAATGAACATTAATAATCAATCAGTATATATTATATATATTTTTATATACACTTTTACTAGGCCTATTTTAGACTGATGACACATTCTGGCATTTTAGCACAAATATATTTTGCTGGTGAATCCAACAGTATTGGAATAAATAAAAAAACAGCCATTAGCAAGTCATTTCTCTTTATTAGCAAAGTTCAGAATTTCTTTCGTTTAGTATTTGCTTGTTTAGCATTAAATATCAAACTCAGCTGAACAGAGAACTTTAAAATGTCAAACAAATGACCTACATAATAAATCTTAAGGCAGAAGTTGTAGAAAACTTGACAACAACAATTTACTGTAGGCTATAAACTACAGCATCCATCCTGCACCCAAATGCCACCAACAGTTAAATACCTTAAGCGATTATGTTCAACCTATTTGTCACAATAGAGCTCATTTGCTTACTTTTGATGAACTAAAACATTTATAGAAAATAAGGCATCATGCCATTTGATCAGTTCAGTAGCAAATCAGTGGAAATTACCATCCAATGGCGTTGAATGACTGTATCCAAATAGACACAAATAAAAATAAATAGTCACATAAATAATAAACAACAATAATAAATGCAGACTGACCAGTAGTTGCACAGATTAAAAGTCAGTAAAGCTCATGCAGCAGATATTAACAATAAACATCAATGATAAAACACCAAAACAGGGCTATACCATAAATAAGTAACAGTCTATTTTCTATTAAGTGGACAAGTTGAACCTTATATTTTAAATAATACATTGTTTTCATTTCAAATTTTCTTTCAATTTAAAGTATTTTGATGGCTAAACTGATTAATCTGCGCTTCAGACTCTGGAGTCAAACTAAATTCACAATTTGTACATCATACACCCTCAAAAATAAATAAATAAATACATTTCATAAAAGCCTATTTATAATTCCTCCTTCACTCCATTTAGCACTAGGGAATTTGACGCCTCTCGCTTCAAAAAGTTGATGAAGTCTTTCACTTCACGAGCTCCCTGTAAACAAATCCATTAATGTAACAACAAAATGCAATAAAAAAATGATAAAGATATAATGATGATTCATGAACACAATTCATATGCGAGTTTAAATGAGTTCAAGCAACTTAAAAATATAAACGTTACAAGATACATAAATTGTACCTCATATCTCTTTGGCTCATCTTTCCGTCCAGCAGGGGCAAAATATATGGTGGGAAAACTGTAAAAAATAATAAAACATTACTTTTTGTGCTATATTATTGAGCACATAAGATTTGATGAGTGATGGTAAGATTTGAACACATGCCCTTGCACATCATAGCCCTGCGGGACATCATTGGCTGTCGCATCCATCTTGGCGATTACAATACCGGGATCACTGTATAGCTGAAAGACCAGAACGATTAGAAAAACGTGACATGATTCATTAGATAAAAGAGATCAAAGGTACCATGATGTTTCTGAGGGATTACCTGTTCTCCAAGCTCTTTATATTTGGGCTCCAGGTTTTTACAGTGGCCACACCACGGAGCATAAAACTCAATAAGGACGTCCTTCTCCGGATCATTTACTATCTCTTCAAAAGTATCTGCCACAACTACCTGTCCACAAACACAAGCTCATTGTACCATTTATAGTGATGCTGTTAATCTCCACAAATCAAAGTTGCACCACTAACCTTGACCGGGCCATCGTTTTTGGCAGGCGCAGGCTCTGATTTAATATAACGTTTAAGTCGCCCAGCATAATAGTCCTCTAGAAAACTCTCTAAAGACTTCCCGTCTCGTCTGAAGATGGATATATTTATAGTTAAACACAGAAAATTAAACGGATTACAGGGCGTTGACTGTAGCGACATAAGTCAGGACAGATGCTACAATTGAAGGACAGTCATTAAAAACAATTCTTTTTTCGAGGGCGCTCGATGCCAAGTTCGTCACAACATGTATGTAGTCCGTTATGTGTGTTGTTCATCATTTCAAAATATGTGTCCTGCACTTCACGTGTCTTGTCAAAATAAGTGCCTGCTACAGACGCGTCTAAAGGGTTTATGATAAAAGAGACGCTCGCGTTTGGCAGATACTCGCATAATCTCATGCGTAATCAGAGTTTACTGTTAAGGGAGTGTCTTGCGTGTACAAACGGTTTTGACGCGTGTGCAGCAGGCACTTATTTTGACAAAACACGTGATGCACATTGTTCACATGATGCAACAAACACATATTTTGAAAAAGCAAGCAACACACGACACTCCGAACACTCCGAATTTGCACCCCTCGGATGAGCAGTCACGAGCCGCCACTGTTACTTACGTAAACTCCACCCTCATGGTGTATTTGTGCCCGGTTCGTGTTCTGATGGTGACAAAGGGCAGCTCGGCTCCATCTGATGTCCCCAGACCAAATTCATCTTCAAGCTCTTCCAGAAAGTCATTACGGTTAGCCACCGAGTACAAAAGACCTTGAGAACTGCACTTCGATGCAACCTTTAATACTCTAAACATAAACAAGACAGAGAAAATCATATAGAGAGACAGAATGAACAGCTCAAATGTAAAAGATAAAGCAAAGGGAGACGACTCCGCACCGGACCTGCACAGGAGTCGCCGACTTCGGCACGCATCCGGCCCAGAGTGGTCTGTTGTATGAGTATACACATTTACCGACTCACCTGTTTCGCCAATAGTTTGAGCCTTTAGGATTGCGAAGGTAATCCAGGTCATAGTATGCAGTCAGCAAATCCCTCTTCCTCAAAGCATCCTTATTTTCTTTGGTCAGGTGGGGACAGAGTCCAAAACTGCAGAGCAATACTAATAATTACATTTCTTGCACTTATCTTATGTGATGGTGTATGTATGACGTGCATGTGTCCATATATGAATGCATAAGTCATGTTAAATTTCTCATGTGATGTGCATGTGTCTGCTCACATGTTATCTCGAATGAAGCGCCGCAGGCCTGTGATGGACAGGGATCCTCTGTGGTGCACTACACTCTCTTCAAACTTACTGCTCAGTCTCGGGGGTCTGAAGAGAAGCACAGACCTGTAGGGAAAAGCATTCCCGTTAATACACTCGGCAGTAAATGTTGCTCATATTCTCTCCTCCAACCCAGCCGTCAGAGTCAGAGCACTTTAGGCTAAGCCCTGTTTCATGTCTTTTCATTCAATTTCTTTTGAATGTTCGCTCTTACTCTGATGTGACGTCGTATTTGCGTCCCAGTTCGAGGTCTGTGGTGTGGGCAAAGCGGAAGCTGTCTCTCATTAAATTGGCTCCTTTAAGGAACTCGGCCAGTTGAGAGCTGTCACTCCCTGAGAAAAACCCTGAGAAACAGATGCATGAGGCTTGACAATCAGGTATAACTTTACATTAAATACATGAATACATTTTCTACAATGAATGATAAAATCCTGTGAAAACACCACACAATAAAGAGATTATATAATATACAAAAGCCAATCAATAAATCACCAATTACCAACTACACTGGCATCAAAGTTGTTAATGAAGTTTTCCAGGTCATATTCACTGTGTAAAGGGACAGAGTCCGGTCCTGCCTGTTTCTTCATATAGCTCACAATTCCATCTGCAAACATTTGGACACTGAATCCACAATCATGATAATAATACCACATGCATATTTCAACTTATAAACATAAGAAACACATAAAGTAAAGCGCACCGGCTGAGCGTGGCCCATCGTACGACGATGATTCATGTCCATTTCTGAATATTTTGAGCGTTGGGTATCCGGTGACACCATATTTCTTACACGTTTCTGTACTGGCAGTACAGTCCACCTGAACACAAGAATGTCACGCATCTTATAATCAAATATATTACTCAATTCATTCATCTTTATTCATGCACACCCCTAAAAGCCAATTTGATGCTTTATCAAATTTAAACAATAAACAGATAATTCATGAGTTTGCATTAACATGTAATAAATAGGTTGGAATGCTCCCCACTCTTTAACTGGGATAGATGTACAAGCAGAGAGGGAGGTGATGGGGTGGAGGAGGGATGCTGCAAAAACTGTCATTGTAGAGAGGTGAGTGACAGCTATAAAGACCGCTTCGTGAGAATTGGTTGGATTTCATGACCATGCCCCTTAAATAAATACCTAACTTTGTAAGACTACTCCAAGCAGTTTGCTAAAAACGGCAGCAGATCCTTTTTGGTTTGATAATTATGCTACATTTACATCTAAAGCATTCACCTTAGCCAGTGTTACTGTTCCCTTCAGTCGAGAAGCAGCACTTTCAAACTCTGGGGCAAGTTTCTTACAATGACCACACCTGCAAACAACAAAAAGAAAACAGAGAAGATAAATCAACTGCTGTAATAATGAGGTAAAGGATTCAGCAATAATACTAAACACTACAATCGACATATGGATAATAATGTACCTATTTTTAGAATTTTCCTAAAAATGATAAAGTTATGCTTATAAGATTATATATAAACATTTCATCAATTATAACAAGTATTGTGAAAATACAAAGCTCTTGCATCGGAAGTCAGCTGAATTCAGGTACCATGGACAGCTCACTATACCGGAACAACAATACACCGCACAATAAAAGCGCAGCGAATGCATGAGAAATGACATTCTTATTTATATTATAACACATAATGTTAAAATTTGCATCGCTATATTTATAAATGTATTATCAGTCACTCACCATGGAGCATAAAACTTCACCAGCAGGGTCTCGTGCTCAGGCGCGATGTAATCGAAGTCCTCGTCTTTGAGCTCGACCACATTACTCCGCGCACACAATGACGAGCTCAACATACACAGAACTAACACAAAATTGTTCTTCAGCATGGTTAGTGTGAATAACGTCATGACTGTAAAAACACAAAGTGAACTACAAAAGAATCGTATACGATCCTAACCGGGCGGTTTCTACCGTTCTTTGCGTGCCCGTGTAGGGGGCGGGATGAAAACGGAATGTGTCACGGAGGTAGGCGATGATTGGCTAGAATTCTACAGCTGATGAGATGTAAATCAGCCATTGGTGGATTTCTCTGTCACTCATAGCGCATCCCGCTGTGTGTTCCTCACGGAAGATTCTTTGTACTACTGTAAGTGTTTGAACTAAAATGAATATTGAGATAATGTTATAGTAAAAAACAGTTAAATAATTTATTGGTTACACTCCTCCACATCTGAATGCTATTATCCTTCAATTGTTTAAAAAAAAAAACATGAATAATTCGAACATACTCGTTAACAAAACAATAATAGACTCGCCTCTTGCTTTTAAGGCAAATGTATATTTTTCCAACAACAACAGAACAATGTAAAATAATTAAACAGCTATTTCACCATGAAGGATTTTTTTTTAAGTGCAAAATGTCTTCATCAAGATTCTTCCTCACAATTACACCCATATTAGAGTTCATACAAAATTCATATATAACACATAACATTGATTCTACAATACTAAATGATATTTGGCTTTGTTCAAGTATTTCAGGAAATTATATTAACACTGATGTCCATTTTTGCAAATAAATCAGTTCAGAAGGCAGGTCCAGCCTGCACTCATTTATAATCACAAGTTAAATAGTTCAGGTTTTTATTCTCAGTCTGGTTCATCTTCAATTGTATTGGGATGCTCATCTGTGTATGATGGACCTGTGTGATTTAACTTGCTTGATCTCTGGAACAACTTGATGAGATCTTGAAATCGTTCTGAAACCTACAAAGAAAAAAGTCAAAAGTATATCAAGGTTTCAAATTGTATATTTAAAGGGCACATATTGTACCCATTTTTACATTTGGTGTGTACATAGTATAACGCAAATGGCGTGTTCTGCGCAAATTGAGCATTGTTACGGGGAACGCGCAAGTTGAAAAATCAAAACTTTGGCGGATATTCGCGCCACGTTAACCAATCATGAGCTTGCTCTAGTAGTGACGTGATTACAGGGAGCAAGCGGAGTCGCAGAAGCTCCTCCCATGATGCGAATTTCTGAGTGAATGTCTTGAATAACTAGAATTTCAAGCGCGAATGAAGCGAGTAAACTCAAAATGTTCAAGCGCCCAAATACGAGCGAATAACACTTTTTTGCCGCCTCTACTGCGGCTGGTGTGAACACACAAGTTAGCGTGATTAATTTCTTCGAGACTTGATTTTGAGTTAAAATATGACATGGACCCAAATATTGTACAGCATGAGGTATTTATTTATTTTAGCCTGTAAATGTCAAAGAAAAGTGCTCAAACCTCAGTTGCCGTTTTGTTACCCAGCTGGCCTGCAATGGCACGAAAGGTTGCCATCCTGGCTCCTCTCTGCTGACAGGTGGTGAGTATAACACGGTCGGCCTCCCTTTGGTCACACAGAAAAATTTATTATAAACCATTATTACACCTCTAAATGTGTTGGCACACAACCAGCAAAGTGTAAACGAATAAAAATCTTTTTAATATTTAACAGACAAACAAAAGGATTAAAAAAGTAAAACAACATACCTTGTCCAGAGCACTACTTTTTTTCCATTTGGGGTATGTGAACTATTTTTGGCACATACTGAGGCTTCTGTGGTCCACTTCTTATCATCCGCTGAAGAATCTTCATCTGCCATTTTTTCCATCTCAGTGCACATAGTATTCTTTGCATTGAGCTTTCTTATTTCATTCATCTAAAAAAAGATAAATATTGAGGGTTAATGAATATAAATGCAAACTGAACTGCAAGGAGAGTTTCAATGATCTCTTCGTGTGATACCTGGAGATGTTTGTCTCTCTTTATCCTGCGTTTACTGGCGGTTTTGTTGTCTGGTGAGCGAGTTATGGTGGGGCAACATGGTTGGCTTCCTTTGGAGTCCTTAAGAGTCTGCACTGTGGACTCTGCATCACCATCATCATCATCCTCCTCGTCAGAGCACCACTGCACTTGAGGATGAAGCTGCCTAAAATATACCCAGAATTCCTCCAGCAAGTCGGTGTGATCATGAAACATCAACTTTATCTGTGCTTGAATCTGAGAAAAAGAGAATAAATGCAAATAAGTACTGCAAAAAATAGATGACAAACTCATCTAAAAGATAATTAGGAACACCATACTAATACTGTGTTTGGCCCCTTTTGCCTTCAGAACTGCCTTAATTCTACATGGCATTGATTCAACAAGGTACTGAAAGCATTCTTTAGAAATGTTGGCCCATATTGATAGGATAGCATCTTGCAGTTGATGGAGATTTGTGGGATGCACATTCAGGGCACAAAACTCCCGTTCCACCTCATCCCAAAGATGCTCTATTGGGTTGAGATCTGGTGACTGTGGGGGCCATTTTAGTACAGTGAACTCATTGTCAAACCAATTTGAAATGAGTCGAGCTTTGTGACATGGTGCATTATCCTGCTGGAAGTAGCCATCAGAGGATGGGTACATGATGGTCATAAAGGGATGAACATGGTCAGAAACAATGCTCAGGTAGGCCGTGGCATTTAAACGATGCCCAATTGGCACTAAGGGGCCTAAAGTGTGCCAAGAAAACATCCCCCACACCATTACACCACCACCGCCAACCTGCACAGTGGTAACAAGACATGATGGATCCATGTTCTCATTCTGTTTACGCCAAATTCTGCCTCTACCATCTGAATGTCTCAACAGAAATCGAAGCTCATCAGACCATGCTACATTTTTCCAGTCTTCAACTGTCCAATTTTGGTGAGCTTGTGCAAATTGTAGCCTCTTTTTCCTATTTGTAGTTGAGATGAGTGGTACCTGGTGGGGTCTTCTGCTGTTGTAGCCCATCCGCCTCAAGGTTGTGCGTGTTGTGGCTTCACAAATGCTTTGCTGCATACCTTGGTTATAACGAGTGGTGATTTCATTCAAAGTTGCTCTTCTATCAGCTTGAATCAGTCGGCCCATTCTCCTCTGACCTTTAGCATCAACAAGGCATTTTCACCCACATGACTGCCTGATGTTTTTCCCTTTTCACACCATTCTTTGTAAAACTCTAGAAATGGTTGTGCGTGAAAATCTCAGTAACTGAGCAGATTGTGAAATTCTCAGACCAGCTCGTCTGGCACCAACAACCATGCCACGCTCAGAATTGCTTAAAGGAACAGTATGTAGGATTGTGGCCAAAACTGGTATTGCAATCACAAAACGTGTGGCTAAAACTGGTACTGCAATCACACAGCTGGTGGCCAATATACCAAACGACAACATAAACATCAGTTGAGGGCTGCAACTCCACTTTTTAAATGACAATATCCTGGCCGGACCGCTGTTGTGAGTGATAGAAGTATTTGAAATTAAAATGATTTCTTAATGTCTAGTGACATTTCAGGGCCATTTAATGATTAATTGATATAAATTTCTTACATACTGTTCCTTTAAATCACCTTTCTTTCCCATTCTGACATTCAGTTTGAAGTTCAGGAGATTGTCTTGACCAGGACCACACCCCTAAATGCGTTGAAGCAACTGCCATGTGATTGGTTGATTAGATAATTGCATCAATGAGAAATTGAACAGGTGTTCCTAATAATCCTTTAGGTAAGTGTATTTGCTGACTACTTGTCTTTAGGTTTAGGTTTACCTCTTTGGACCCAGCATGTGATAGACTCCCTTGCAGAATGCACACAACTTTTCTGTAAAGGGCTGACTGCTCTCCAAAAGTATCTTCTAGTTGCCGTAGAAACCGCCTGCTTCGCTCAAAAGCCTGCTGCTCTGCCAGCTACAAAGACAACAGTTCAATACATCAAGATTGTGCTGATGTGATGCTATTTTCACACGCTATATGTGGCTGTGCAAATGAGATAAAGCTCTAATTACCAGGCCACACTCCTGGGCTTGATCTGGATGCAGGAAGGCAGCGAAATCTCTAAGCAGTTCAGGCCAATCACTCAGCACGGGTTCGAGTCTCCTCAGAAGCTCTAGAGAGCTGTGACTTTCTGGGTCTCTCTCAAACTCAGATAGGACTCCTAAAAACTCCTCTAACTTTCCTGGAGCCACCTGAAGCGCCTCATACACCTAAAGACGGAAAAAGTGAAATTCTCAAAATTATGAAATGCAAAATAGTCAAGGACTTTGCTGCGGTCACATGGCTGCAGGAGGCGTAGTGATATTACGCAGTGTCCGAAAATAGTCCCCTTGGTAACTTTCAATAGCAAGGGACTATTTTCAGGCGCTGCGTAATATCATTGCGCCTCCTGCAGCCATGTTACGACAGCAAAGTCCTTTATTATAACGCCAAAATGAGAGTATAGTTCCTAGCCATATCTGCCTAGAAAATCACAACTTTAAATTTTCTATCACTCTTAGTACACGATGCAACTACAGAAGAGTCAAGTTTTAAATAGGCAAATATTTTTGAGCGTGATGCTAATGGTCTAATCAGATTTAATGGATTATGCTAAGCTATGCTAAAAGTGGTACCGCCAGACCCGGAGATCAGCTGAATGGATCCCACACTGGTAAAAAATCAAATGTTTAACTCTAAGGGAGCTGGAAAATGAGAATATTTTCAAAAAAAAGTGGAGTGTCCCTTTAAGATCAACAACATAAACAAATAACTTTTGTGGCCCAAACTTAACTTCCAGTAAACTACCGCAAAGAATCAATGTGACTCTAGAGTAGTTTATTTCTGATACAAAGCAAAATAAGTATCAAGTAAATTAAAATCATAGCTGTTCAACTTCTGACATTACTGTGTAAAATGAATGTATACATTTACTACAGATCCATGCTCGCCGTCTCCCCTCGTCTTTGGAAAACTGAAACATTTGTATTTTTGACAAGGTATTTGTTCCAGAGGTCAGTTTAGCCACTAGCCACACCAATAAACAAGCACAGACCGGAAGTAAACTTCGGGCCAGGTACGTAACTTTGGGAACGTGTGCGTCTGATGAAACGTCTATAATACACCTCTGATTGGCAGAAAACATTATCTTAAGGCTTAGGGGTTGTGTACACCAAAAGCGTCTGAAAACGCCTGGACAACGCCGAATGCCAGCTGTTTTTGAGCTGAGTGCCAGCTGTGAGACGGTTGGTTGCTGTGCTACTTGTCCCGCCCCTCCTTCACTGTGATTGGACGGCCGCGTGAGAACTGACATTGACGAACGGAGCTTTTCATCCAAAGTTGAACATTTTTCAACTATTGGTGCTCAGCGCTGAGCGCGGAAAAACCGTCGGGCGCCGGTTTTCAGCACGGTAGAAAACCGCTAGCTGCTGGCTTATTTGAAAAACGAAGAGTTTCCATTGGAAACAATTGAAAACATGCGCCGGCCGCGGGTGTAAAAGCTTTGGTGTGTCCAGCCCCTTATGGGTTTCATTAAAATAAACATTGTCACTCAAACTAAGAAATATTTCTTGCCTTCTGCAGGTAAGCCTGAGCAAAGGCAACATCTTTAGCGTCTCTGTGGGGATCATCATCCAGTGTGTCATTGTAAAGGACAGACGACGTCTCCAAACCATGGTGCTCACCTGTGAGATCAAAGAAGTTAAGTGACAACTTAAAAAATATAACAGGTGCCAACTGAACAGCACAAAAGTTTTATCTCATAAAAACATAATCCAACCCAAAATCACGAAATATTAAGTGTTAAGAAAATAAAGCTTTTTTTAGGACCTTTAAAATGTTTTGCACTGCCACATTTTCATGACAAGCATATTTTCCCCCCAAATTCTTTCTATGGTACTATAAAAAAACATATTATAAGTAAAAATATATTTTATTTAAAATAAAACTGACAAATACTACTGTATTAGTTACTTTAATAAAAAAACTAAAAAACATTGTAATAATAAAGTCCCTTTAGAGAAGTCACACCACTAGGCGGCCATGTTTGCAATTCCTCTGGGCAGTTATTTCAGTCATCCAAAGCCCTATTCGCACGGGATTGGTATTATCTGGTGACTGTGATCTTAATCCCATGTCTGCCATCTACCATTTTTCGCTGAACGCCGAGGTCCTGTGATAATATTAGTCCCATGTGAATCAGCATCTCTGTAATTTGGCAGAATCATATATCATTTTTTCAAGGCTGTGAGCTTTTTTATTTAGTTTTTCTCAATTTCCGCACCTCTCGCACTGCAGCTAAGGACCGCAGTGCACAAACATACTGTAAGAGCCGATTCACACCGGATGCGTGGCGTGAGCGTCTCAGCTGCGTGGCGTGTCCGTTTTATTTAGGCTCCCATGTTAGCAGGTTTTTTTCCCACCACAAGCAAGCGTCTTGGAAGCTTCAGGTCAGTTGATCAATAGGAAACATACATGTATACAGAGTAGGCTAGCAGCAGCAGTTCCACGTCAGAAACGCTTCTGGTAAGCAAGGGCATAGAAAACGCCACGCAGCTGCCATGCGAAAGACACGCAACAGACACGCCACGCATCCGGTGTGAATCGGCCCTAACAAAGATCCAACCTTTAGCTTCTTATGGAGTTCCATGTGAAACTTGAGGGTTTTGATATATATTTATATATGCTCTTAAATGTCTAATCTCTCCTTGTTCATATTTGATTATTAATATTCAGAATGTGCAGAACTTTCATTAAATGAGATCTCTGTACAGGCAGAGTTGCGGCATTACATGTACAAGACATGGTGTTACGCAAAACCTCAACATCATATCCGGGGGAGATAAGTCTAAAATTTGTAAATTTGTCTAAAATATCAAAGCTTGCTTATCCTGTGTGATTGGGCCACACGAAACTCAGATGTAGGAGGCTGATTTCTAAATCACAATAGGTTCACAGATAATACTTATCCCATTCGAATAGTACTTAAAGGGACACTCCACTTTTTTTGAAAGTATTTTAATTTTCCAGCTCCCCTAGAGTTAAACATTTTTAAAGATTTTTGGAATCCATTTAGTCGATCTCCGGGTCTGGCGGTATCCCTTTTAGCATAGCTTAGCATAATTCATTGAATCTGATTCGACCATTAGCATCACGCTCAAAAATAACCAATGAGTTTCGATATTATTCCTATTTAAAACTTGACCCTTCTGTAGTTACATTGTGTACTACAACTATACTCTCATTCTGGAGTAATAACTAAGGACTTTGCTGCTGTACCATGGCTGCAGGAGGCGCAGTGATATTACGCAGTACCCAAAAATAATCCTCTGATATTAAAAGTTACCAAGGGGACTACTTTCAGGTGCTGCATAATACCATTGTGCCTCTTGCATTTGTTACGGCAGCAAAGTCCTTGATTGTTACGCCAGAATGAGAGTATAGATCCTATTCATATCGCCTAGAAAATAATTTTTTTAGTACACGATGTAACTACAGAAGAGTTAAGTTTTAAATAAGAAAAATATTGAAACTCTTTGGTTATTTTTTAGCACAATGCTAATGGTCTAATCAGATTCAATGGATTGTGCTAAGCTATGCTAAAAGTGCTAGCGCCAGACCTGGAGATCAGCTGAATGGATTCCAAAACGGTACAAATCTAATATTTAACTCTAGGGGAGCTGGAAAATGAGCATATTTTTAAAAAAAGTGGAGTGTCCCTTTAAGACTAAAAACATATCTACATAAATGGGGAAACAAACAAAAGTGCACTATTAAACTATATATTTCTTTAATTAAATTAAACTTGGCGAGAAACCTGACTGTACAAAGCCCCACCCCAGAGGATCATCAGTATTTATCAATTGATGATTGGTTCTTTTAACTGGAAGGCGGGACTGTCGCCGTAGTTCACACAATAGCAGTGATCTAATATTTATGAACCCCAAGGATTGACCCAAAAAGTTTCCTTCCATTAACACAAAGACTAATCTTACCTAAAGATTGATGGCTTTCTGAATTTGGTTCCTTTTCAGATTGTGTCTTTGTGTCCAGCTCTGACAAGTCATCCGTAGTTTCCTAGTTTTTACAATAAAAGGCTGAATTAATAAAATGCTAACTTTTCTGTCTTATTAGATAAACCCATAAAACAGATATCATAAAAAGAAAACAAAAATATTTTACCTGAAGCTCTGGAACAAGCAGGACTTTTGAAACTCCATCTGTTTCCTCCTCCAACGTCCCCCTAGAAGAGCCTGTCTTTTCTGTTGCTTCCTGCTCTTCTAGTTTCTCTTCGCCCATCTCAAAGTCATTGTTGTCTTCTATGTTAGGTTCTGGGCTCCCAGAGGATTCAGAAAGTGTGAGAAACAGGTCTCTTGAGTCACACTCTTCCTCTCCAGTGTCTTGTGTGGAGTCAATAATGGTCTCTTGAATCACTAGTGGGCCACCTGCGGCCTTTACGGGGGTTTTCTTCTTCATGATCCGTTTCATCCTTGTCCTATTTGGAGCCCGTCTAAAGATTTGTCCAGGTTTAGTCATCTGACTCTTGCTTGCAAACACATAGCCAGACGGAAGAAGAAGACATTTTTTTAGATGTTTCTGAGATACTGATTGAGGAGCAACCAGACCACCAGTGGACTTCGGTATAAGTTTAAGCAGAGCGCCATAGCTCTGATTTGTATTCAGTGGGACACCAGCTGAAGGTTTTATAAAAATAGGGGTGGGACAGATGAAAGGATCATGGGGTGGAGGAAGAGTTATAATGAGTCCACCTTGGTGGTTTGGTGCTGCAACATTAGGAGCAACCACTGGTCCAGGATGCGAAGGTAGGGTAATAAATACTTTCCCCTGGGTTACTCCTTGATTTTGTCCCACCAGAGGCTTTGAGGCTATTATTGGAGTTTTAACTGGACAATTGATAGCAATAGATTGGCAAGGGTTTAGTTCTGGACTCAATGAATCTGCTTGCATATCAGGGTCCACACCTTGTGGGAGATGATGGGGTTGATTAAGGGATGGACTAGTGATTGTGGCTGCTTTCGGTAAAATAGCTGGCATATGACTAAGAATTTCCATTTCCTCGGTTGATAGCACAGGTTTTGAGGGCTTTTGAGCAGCCTTTTTCTTTTTGCCGCCCCTTACATTTTTAAGTGTCTCAGCCAGGTCTTCAGGAAGGTTGGGAGGAAAGCTACGCTGTGGTCCTGGTAAGGCACTCAGACGGACATTGTCTATCACTGAAGAAGTAATTCTTTCTGGAAGTTTGGTAGTTTGGGACGAAGAGTCACCAGATGGACCGGTTAACGTTATTGCATGCTCGCAAATGAGCTTAAGGTTTTTCTGTGAAAAAGGTTTAATGCATTATTACTAAATTGGTAACCATGTCAAAAGTGATATTTAAAAGTCAAGAAGGTTATTATTACCAAGAGCCAATGAGGCATAAGGCTCCGTTCTCTCTCCACTGGTGGACGCTGGTCACAAGGACTGACTTTTTTACAGGCCAAAGGCATCGGAGGACACTTTCCCTCCAGGAAGTATGTCTGTAACACATGGAAAATACTATAAATCCCTTTTGCTGGCAAATGTGACCCAGTCTATTTAAAGACCCAGCTTTTATTAAACTTGAGCAACTTTGCACTCCACCCATAAAGTGAAATGCATGGGAAACCTAGCATGCTGATATTGACGCGTTGCTAAACTTTGTTGTATTAAATGAATACTTAAAGTAGAGTGAATTCAGGTTGATAAAAACACAATAAGTCATTGATAGACTGACAAAAATCAACCCGAATTCACTCATTTTAGCATTCACTAAAATGCGTTTCTCTTCTTGACTGAAAATATTGCAATGCATTCTTGGATTGCCTTCTTATGTTATGTATTGCAATGTTGCAT
Organism: Paramisgurnus dabryanus; assembly: GCF_030506205.2. Lineage (NCBI taxonomy): Eukaryota > Metazoa > Chordata > Actinopteri > Cypriniformes > Cobitidae > Paramisgurnus > Paramisgurnus dabryanus. The sequence goes on along the minus strand of NC_133355.1, from coordinate 24,565,475 downwards.
TAGCATTTGGCAACCGATTTTAAGGCCAAACAAATGTGCTCTATATTTCTACACTTCATATTGGAAACCTGCCGAACATACCTTAAAGGTGACATAGAATGATTGAACGGGGTATTTATCCTTGTTCTGTGATGTGACATGTAGACAAAAAAAAGTTTTTGTTTGGGTCTGTAATGCCTAAGAAGTTTCCTAAAAACCTCTCTCAGATAGCTCTATTAGGGTGGAGGATTTTAAACAAGTGGTTTTGCACCTATTTGGCTCCCCCTACTGGCTTAACTTGCAATCTCATTACTGATTGGCTGACTTTGCTGCCACTCAAAAAATGTAGCCAATTATTTTAAAGTGGAGGGGCAGTGAGATGCCTGTGATGTCATAAGCATCAGTTTTTCAGATTGGGCCGTTTTCTGGCTGACATTTCTAAAAGAGGAATTTCTATGAGACTGAGATGTTTAGCATGTGTATGTTTGTGAATGCGGGTAGACTACCATTATTCAACAAAGACAAGATAAAAATGCTTTTTCATTCTCTGTCCCCTTTAAGCCCAGAATAAACTGGACGATTTTTGGCTATCACAGACCAAAGATTACCAACGTGATACAATTGCAGCGATTTTTCTGATCGTGACTCTTCATCGGCTGTCCTATGTCTTACAGTGATAGAGGTTCAAAGACGGACATTTTCTTGGTCTTGCGTCCAAAGACAGCCTACGATTATTTTCTGACAGTGTCAGAAATCAGCATGATAAATGCACAGTGTGTTTGCTGCTACGACCTGCGTACCGGTATTTGTTTACCACGAGCGCATGGTGGTGATGTTGCGCTAACGTGAGTCGCAGCTTTCACAGCCTACAATTCAATAAGTGTCATCATCACACAGTCATACCCAGATTTAAACGATCCATGTCACACAGTGTGATAAAGTTATATGTTTGCAAAAATCATGCAGTGCATCCCGGGCTTTAAAGGTGCTGTGTGTAGATTTTAGCGACACCTAGCGGTGAGATTGCGAATTGCAACCAACAGCAATTTCATGTCCCTTTCGTAGTACATAAAAAGCTACGGTGGCTGACAAAGATGTTGTCGTTTGAGACAACATAGTGATGAAATGCGCTCTGTAGAGCAGCTTGTCGGTTTAGGGCTAATGTAGAAACATAAGATAGTGGTGCAAAATTGTGACTTTCCATGTAAGCAGACCTGCGATGTAGTTAGAATTGGCTCAATCTAAGGTAATTAAAAACAATACAGTTCATTATGCACCGTCTTTATAGACGGTTTCATCGGACGCACGTGATACACGTCTGGATCTGAACCTTACTTCCGGTTTCGTTTTTTTAATGGTCTGACTAGTTACTAAACTGATCTCTTGAATGAATGCCTCGTCGAAAATAACAAATGTTTTGGTTTCCTAGGTAATCTATGTGTTGTTTTGTTTGCTTGTTATATAAATAAACTATGTTTTTAAGAACTTTGTTGTTATTTATTCTTAGCGGAGTTTACCTGAAGTTACGTGCGGACGGCGACAGCCGCTTGTTTATGTTGTTACTGCTGAAACGGTCTATACACCACTGAAAACACAATCATATAGATTATAGTGCATTTCTGTCACTATGATTTGAAACGGAGCCATTGTGTTAATTCACCTTGATGACATTATGAAAAGGCTTTTGACACGCGTCCTTGATGTGCGTTTTCACATAGAGATAGCTTCGAGCGGCCAGCAGATAGCGGCATGTCATCTGCAGCGGGTGTAGGGTGCTTCTCATGTGCTTATGACCTAGAACCAAAAGACTGAAGAGGGAACGTGAGGAAAATCAGTCACTATGCTTATGCAAGCCTTACTTAACAATAAATAATGAATAAAGTTGATGCAAAATCGCATTACCTGTCTTCCGCTGACGTGAACGGGCCTTTGGATCGAAAAGGACGCAGTTGGGCTACAGGAAGCAGCTCTGGATAGAGAAACACTGACCGCGTTGCCATCATCCAGGCCAAATGAGCAGGAAACTGAGATCCTAGAGAATGAATCATGAACAGTTATAGCTTCAGTTGGCAGCAGTGCATGTTTGCATTTTCTGAAGGAGTTTTAAGTGATGCTTTGGCAAGCAAAACCCAAAGGGACAGAGGAAGCATACATTAAGTATAAATTACCAGGGAAGCATAAAGTGTGAAGTGTAGGTGATTGCGTTAGTTCCTCCAACAGGGACAGAGCACCATGAAGGTTACAGGCTCTGAAGATGCTGGTGAAGCCTGGCTCTATTAAACCACGCATGTGCTCCTCATGCTGAGCAAACATCTGCAGTTCCAACTAAAAGAGATGGAGAGAGAAAATAAAGATTTCAAAACATTTTCTCTATACGGGTATTTCTATGTAGCATTTGTGTCTCACCAAAAACTGTTTGCTTGTTGAAGCCTCGGCCTCCAGACCCTTGACTGAAGTGCTTAACATGTTCACCTGCGTAAGGAGCTGCACATGCTACAGGACACAACAAAAAGTACAGACAACACAGTGAGAAAGAGTGAACGACAGAAACCCCATTCACACAGCACTTTGGTCCCAGAAAATTTCCGTTAACACAAACACGTCCAGTGAATCTTCTGGGATCGCTCCCGTAAAAAGGACCTAGTAACATTCAAGCATTCTGTGTGAACAAGACGCAGAAACAATGTATGAAAGTCCCTATGAGTCTCTTTGTATGAAAAGTCTGCCAAATGCATAAATGCAAGTGTAATATAAATTCACGGGTTTAAGTTTGACCTGCAATGTGTCGCAAAACAAAAATTATCCCTTAACATTTTCATTATTTTCATACTTAGTACAGCGATATCTACAGTGTTGATGCTGTGCTCTTGACCTGCTGGATCTGCTGCTGCAGCTGGAGTTTCTGAGCCCTGCTGAGGTTCATGGGAGTTAAGGCGCTGGACGGGTTTCGAGGGCAGGGCGGGGGAACAGGCACGCCTTTGCTTTCCAGCAGAGCCTTACGTTTCCTCACAGCCTCCAGCTGCTCTCGGACCGTTCTATAGCGTTGCTTCAAGACATCTGCCATTGGGTCCTCTACACATCTAAACAGAAAAAAATCACTTTAAATTGTACGTTGCATATTTTAATTACCAACTAAACTCCGCCCCCACGGTTAAGGTCGGACATACTGAATACTGTCTAGAATGGCAGGCGGCTCCTGCGCAGAGATCTCCTCTTCCTCTTTCTCCTCTTCTTCTTCATCCTGACCACCCAATTCATCCTGAAACTACAGGAGGTGGAAGTTTTCAGTACAGTGAAAAACATCAGCTAGCCAGCCAAGATAGAAAGTAGACAAGCAAATCTTTACAGCACCAAACAGCTCCTCCATCAAGGCGTTCACTTCTTTCTCTGCAAAACAAAGAGAAGAACATGATTAACTTTCTGCAAACATTTTCATTTGCACTGTAAAATTTACTTTACTTACTGGTGATGCGCACTGCCTTGTCATTTCTATAGTCCTCAACATCCGGCTCATCAATGTCTGCCAGGAAATTATACTCTGGGTCATCTTCATCATCACCCTCCTCTGGCCAGAGCATGAGAGAGGTCAAGACAAACATTTAAAGAGAGAATGTGACTTGACAGCATGCAAGTTACACTTTTCAGAACTTTCTTTACCATCGTTCTCCATATCTGAAGTCATGAGGCCTTGCAGCCACTGTGTCCATTCCCGATCTTCGGGGGCGGAGCCATACATGTCTGGAGTAATGTCAGGAGCGTGTAACTCCGCCTCCAGACGTCCAAGAGGAACATCCCTCAAGGGACGTTTAGATCGGGTTCGAAACGAAATCACACTCTCATCTGCGTTAGTGCTGCTAAGACTCTAGAACCACAAAAATAAATTATTTATCTCGTCAATCAAGAGAAAACGCTTCCCCGCCAATGACGAGTTTTTCCGTCTTTCCGCAATATTATCCACTAGGTGGCGCCCTTGCGCAACTTTTTAAACCCGGAAGTATTGCCTTATGGCAAGCGCCTGCATGTCCGTGTCTGTTTTAAATATCGCTCTGAATGGGATCTCTATGAAAAGTCCGTCACAAAAATGGAATTATTTCTGCTTTTTGCTCAAAATGTGGTGTTTTTGCAGAAACCTACCCATATTCAAAAGCTGATTACAAAAGAACTACTGAAGGTAGGATGAAACGTCTTTTTTTTTTGTTTGAAAGCAGAGGGTCTGTTCTTTGATTTGGTATATTGTATGTTTATATATTTGAAGAACATTTTCTGGAAGACATTAAACTTTTGTGAAAATAATGAAAAACGCTGGCGCTGGCTGGCAACTTTTTTTAAAAAACGCTGGCGGTGAAAGAGTTAATTAAACCCCATTCCCTTAAATTTTCTGGAATCACTCATGTAAAGAGAACCTAGTAACAATGCCGTAACATTTACGGAAAACGCCTTGTGTGAACAAAAGGCAGAAACAATGCCGTAAAGCGTGCAAAAGTAATACCGCAATTATCCACTAGATGGCGCACATATCCAATTTATAAAAAAAACTTAAGCAAAACAATAATTTACTTATTTTAAACTCTGTGTATGTTTTAATAATCCTTCTGAATCTGATGTCTAACAAAATTCCTTCACAAAAATGAAATTATTTCAGCTTTTTGCGGGAAAAAAAGTATTTTTGAAGAAAAATACCCATATTTAAGAGTTTATAAGTAGAGAAAAAAAAAGTATTTTTCCTCTTTTGTTTGTTGTTTCTGTTCTTTCATTTGATATATTTGTATGTTTATATATTTTTAGAAAAAAAAATCCTGAAAGGCATTTTGTAAAACTTTTGTGAATGCATGCACAGATTCCAGAAAATCATTGTCAATGTGGATGAAACAAATCAAATCATCCGGGGAAAATTTTTCCATGTATTTTCTGTAATCCGTGTCTAAAAGGGATTTCCAGTTTTATGCTTATATACGCAAATACCATTTTTATTATATTTGTTTATGCATATATGTCTGTGTATGCATGTAAATACATAAAGACAAGTGCTTTGCAGCTCATATTGTTCACATGAACATCCAAGGGATTTATAATATCTTAACACAAAATGAGGAAGTGTACCTGATACGGCTCCATGCATTGGGGGCCAATGGCCAGCTCCTCATCTACTGCATGGAGTTTCTCCAGGAAGCTGCAATCCGGTGCTCCAGATGGAGCCGGAGGGGGTGGTGGGGGACCCATTGGGGCAACATCCACTGTCAGGTGCCTGGATCTGCGACGACTCTAAAAAAGTGATAAAGACTTGTCACAACTTGCAACACTGTTGAAGTTCCTTGTTGCACTTAAATGTTTGAGTTTAAACAACTTGATTGACTAGTTAGAAGTTGCTATAAAAAAAGAAGTAATACCTTAAACCCATACAACTTTATTTTTTATTTTTTTATTTATACCAACCTCACTAGTTAAGAAAGTTGAAATGACTTGTTTAAGTCAAGTTGTTTAAACTTAAAAATGAAGTGCAATGAACTGAAGTATTTTATTTTAATAGCTTACCTGATTTAAACCTCATAACAACACATTTTTAAACCAGTTCAGTGTAGTTTCATAAATAAACATTAAGATAAATATTTCTATATTCTGTATATATCAAGCTATAAAATGTTGATCTATTTTAAAATATATTTTTTTAACAAATATCACCCAGCCCTTGTTCTCTGTACAGATCTCTTACCGTTCTGGAACTACTATCATCCTCATGTTCAGATTGTGATCTGTAAAGTTTTCCTCGATTGCCTCGTGGAGAAGATACCGAACTCTCCAAATCACTTTCCGGAAGAGTCTACAAAACAAACACTTATGATCTACAAATATTCGACATTATAGTATGATCGACATCGTTCAAGAATTACTCTCCCTAACCTCCTCAGCCGTCTCATCTTCCTCCTCTTCATCAGGCCGATACTCTTCATCTGAGGAGTCTTCCTCCTCTAAAGGAATATCTACAAACTGGGGTCCCTTCTGAAAATGCATAACACACAACATTCAGCATTTACCGCCACATTATTATTGATGCACTGCAGTTTCACGTCAACTCTGATGTTTACCTTCCTTCCGGTCGGCTTCTTGATCGGCGAAATGTTCCATGCAGGAATAACCTACAAAAAAGATTACTATAAAAAATCGTATAACATAAGCATAGCTATTAATCTATGCGAACTTACAACTCCTTTCTCCACAACTTCTTTGAGTTTGGAGCGAGTCATCTTGGGTTCCTGAGAGAGAGAGAGAGAGAGCGAGAGAAAGGGGGTACATTTAAAGCATGTCTACGATGTCTTTATGAATTTACGATGTCTTTGATGCAACATTGACACTCACAAAAACAGGAACAGGCTCCAATTCATTGATGGCAGCTTTCATCATGGCAACGACATGCTCATTGGTAATGACTTCCTGCAGGCAAGAAGTAAATAAAAATACAGCACAAACATTTAGCTGTGCTTTCAATATAGTCAAAGAACCATGTAGTTAACTTACAAACCCATGAAATGACAATGGCAACTATTGACTTGAGGTTGATGAAGCAGTTCACACTCACATGAATGATGTTACGAACATTGGCGGAGGTCAAGTTATGTTGTCGAGATTTATTTTCCAGTTCCCTATCCAGATCGGGATCGATCTCCACCTCTGGCTGGATTTCATCTTCACCCGTCTCCTGTTGAGCGTCTATTTGACCAGCTGCTTCCTTCTTTCTCTTTGAGCCTTTCCTTCTCCCCACCGGTCGAGTTACACCCTGTTCCTTATCTGAAAGACAGCACTGGCCTTCTATTTCTGCACATTCACGGTTTTGCTTCTGGTCAATTTACATTTTCACTTAATAAATCATTACAAACTAATTTTTAAAACAGAAAAATGTGCAATCTGAAGTTCAGGCTCCTGGTACGGTTTTTTTTTACTTACCAAATGTGATGACCAAAGTCCTATCAGCATCATCTTCAGGTGTATGGGAACATCCAGCGTGTTGTTCTTGATCTGATAACATTCATACAGACAAAGACATTTTTAAGCATGTTTAAGGGTCAGTGGCCCTTTATGTACTGTAGGTCCCTAGGAGGAGCTATAGTTTTAATGCCTTACTGTTATAACAAGCAGTGTCAAACTGAGGACTGGAGGCTCTGATCTTAGTGAAGCGCCTGTTTGATCCTTTACTGTCATGTCTGCTGTCATCTGGCTCTTCGGGTCTCTGTACTTTACAATGAGAGAGCCCAGATCTCTTGGTGTTTAACCTCCGCTTGCGGTTCTGATCCATCATTTAAACCTGACGGGAAGATATATGATCAATACAAACAATCAAGTATAACGAGACATAGTTAACAGTGAACGCATTAATGTCTTATAAACTCTAAATATTAGAATAATTGTTTTAATAACAAATATTATTGGTCGATGAGGGCTAATATTTAATTGTGCATTTGTTTTATAGGTAGAATTATTGCATATGATATGGTGTCCAATGTTTTTGCTCACTTGTTTTTGTCTCCTGCACTGAAGTAACGGTGTTTGAAGAGACGCAAACATTACCTTGAAAGGCACTGCCTTGTCAATAAAGTCTTCCGATTGTCATTTTTAATGGTTCTGTCAGGTTTTTATAGAAACATAATGAAAAAAAATGAAATAAAAACCCAACCCGCCAACACATGAATCGGCGACGCGATGACGAAATGCAAAACAAGCTCGTCACTTCCTGTAAACCGAACGGTTTCCCCCATGTTAAAATAAAAGTCTTGAAATGTAAAGCGTGAATCAGTTACGACCAGTTACGACGACTGTAAAATAGCTTACGACAATTTTAATGATAATTTTATTTATGTTTTTTTCCTTATTTACATTTTATATATAAACTAAATATAGCATACAATTACAAAACATATACATATACTTCATAAAAGGATACACAAAACAAATAACAAATGAATAAAATTAACATCAGAAAAAAATATAATGATAATAATAACAACAACAAGCTTGTAAGACAAGCAAATACAAAAAAAACATAACGCTTGGTATAAATGAATAAAAAATAAATAAAATAAAAAATTAATAATTCTAATGTTTTATGTTTATTTTAAAGTAAAAAACACACACAGAATTACACATTATGCCTTATACTGAAATTAAATTAGTGTAACCAGATAGTTTGATGTAAGTTTACATGTAACATTTATTTAAGTGCTTTAAAAAAACGGCACGTTTTTGTTTACCTACATGACGACGTTTTATGATGTTGGTTTTTGCAAACTTGTGAGTGGCATTAATCGGGATAGTTCACTTTAAAATGAAAATTCTGTCATGATTTACTCTTCCTCATGTTGTTGTAAACCTGTATGAATTTCTTTTTTTCTGATGAACACAAAAGAAGATATTTTGAGAAATGATGGTAAACACACAGCAGTAAGTGACCATTGACTTCCATAGTAGGAAAAATTTTTTTGGAAATATTGTGATAAATGATGAAGAAAATATTTTGATAAATGATGGAAAGCACACAGTTGACGGTTGACGGTACCCATTGAATTCCATCATATTTATTTATTCCTACTAAGGAAATCAATGGACACTATGCTGTGTGTTTACCATCATTTCTCAAAATATCATCTTTTGTGTTCATCAGAAAAAAGAAACTCATACAGGTTTAAAACAACATGAGGATGACTATCCCTTTAAGGTTTCAGCCTGTTCAATTATGATACTCGCCTCTTAATGGTTTTCACCTGTTTCTCATCAAATGGTATTTAAGTCTTCTGACAAACGGAGCAAATGTCATTATCTTGCTGAAAATTCAGTCAGACAGTTGGTTAATTTGTCAAGTTTCAGAAATGTTTGCTTTTGGAGGAAATGCATCAACTTTAGGGAACATAATGACACCCAAAGGTCTCTCCAGGCAAAACCTTGCACTAACTCCAAGGAGAATTCCTAAATTTACCATTCCTCCAAAATTAACACTGTCTCCCCGTGTGAGCTTTCAACTCCTTCACAATGAGGAGGACACAGAAAAGCTGATATCTCCAGAAAGTCCAGAGAAGCGGTCTCCAAGACGTCTGCCATCTATTGGGTCACCGTATATTACTGCCAAACTTCGCTTCACTCCTAAGAAGAAACGTCTGCAAAAAGGAACCTCAGAAGACCTGTCTGACCCTTCAACGCGTGCTGCCATGTCTTTGGAACATGTTGGAAAGGTGACCACACCCTACGGCTTTCGGACCTTAGCAGCCAGTCCCAATGTCAGCCGCAGAGAGTCATTATTTCACAAACGGGGACGCTGTGCAGACAAGAGAGCAGCTTTGGATGCTGAGATTTCACCATCTGCAACATCGACAAGCAAATACAGCTCTGCCAAAACATCTCAAGATGGCCCAAGTGACAACCATTCACCTCGGATGTCCAAAAGAGAAGGCCTGGAGATGTTCCTCACCAAACCACTGACTGTCCTGAAGACTCTTACTCCCAAAAGGAGAAGTACTCCTATGAAACTTAAACTATAAAATAGATTGACGTATTGCAGTGTTGGAGAAGACTGTCATTTGTACATTTTTGTTCGAAAACAATAATAAAATGTGTTTTTATTCGAAGCAAATGTATGTTTAATTTGTAAGTTAAATGTCTCACAAACTTTTGTCTTTCAACTTTAAAGCAACACTAAAGACTTATTGCTCTTTGCTCCCCCTACAGGTTAGAAGCGTAATTGTTCATTAGCACTGTCGTAAATACTGCAGCATAGCTAGCTCTGATTGGATTGTAGGTCTGCCGTAAAGCAAGTTTTTGTAGTTTTCACTCGAACTACAGGACCACTACCCGACGGTTGGAAACTTCTTTAGTGCGGTTTTGGCCGATAGAGGGCTGCAAAGCGATATTTTAAGTTAAAAAAAACTTTGGTGTTGCTTTAATAGATTCAACTTTAATCTACAATGTGAAGTTAAAAACGCATTAAGTGTAGGTTTCAAAGATTAATCCAGGAATAAGGGCTTTTATAAGGACATTAAAGTAGTTTTTACAAGCATACCTCGCCCATTTTATTCCACCGTAATTCCAAAAGCATTAAAATAAGTTAAACAACCAAAAATCTCTATATTTCTCATTATTTGGTTATTTTTGTAATGAATATACTAGTCATGCCAACATGCTAAATAGTACTTGTTATCATACAGCGCTATATAGCACCTATGAAGAACCTTAATACTGTAAGTGGTGCTAAAGCATGACTATAGCACCACTTATGGTTCAATATAGCATGATATGGTGCTACATAGGTGATGTTTAGCACTAAAATGGTTCCCCTATGGTTACGAGCCAGTGAACCACTTTAGGTGCTCTAGAACAGTGCTTCCCAATCCTCGTCCTCAAGGACCCCCTTCCAAAAAGTTTGAGATTTTCCCTTATTCAAAACACCTGATTCAACTGATCAGCCTCGTTACAAAATGGTAAACATGTCAAGCTGATGAGTTAAATCAGGTGTGTTAAATAATGAGAAATTTAAAATGTTTTGGGAGGGGCTACTCGAGGACCAGGATTGGGAAGCACTGCTCTAAAATATTCTAGAGAGGGGGGTCTCCAAATACTTTTTTTGGGGCCTTGAAGTAAAAAAAGGTTAAGAACCACTGACCTATAGCATTAACTAGCACTAACTACGCCTAGAAACAAAATTACTTAAATACTATTACAATGAAACTCTTGAGTAACCACTCAAATTCAGTTTGCTTTTTAAGCGAATACCCTTTTCCATGAAAGAAATTACCAAGATTTACTTGATAAATCAATTTTCACTGCAGTAAGCACAGACAATATATCGGTTTCCCCCTAGCAGGATAAGAGATGAGACAATATTGTCTATATCGGTATGGTCTGCTTTACAACACAAGCTCTGGTAGACGCAAGCTTTTCAACCATCTTGCATGTTGTGCAGCTGTATTTTTTCTAACATGAAGGAAACCCCATGTCTTTAGATTTTATTTGAATCATACGCTGTTTAGTAAAGGTGATTGTGAGGCTTTGACTTGCATGTAAAATACCAAGAGATTTACTGTATATCACCATTCATAGCCAAATGACCAAGATCTGAATTTTGGTCAAGATCACCCAGCCCTACATAATATACCATCATGGTCAGTTTATGGTGTTTGTCGTGCACCGTTCAGACTGCATTTCTTTTGCTGTGGAACAAAATGTTAATCTTAATATTCCTGAAGAAGTGCAGGAGTGTGTTAGGTTTATGTGAAAACTGAGTTTCTGGAAGACAGTAGGAAAACCAAGCAAACTTTTTCCAGCATTTTTTATTAATATCATAGTCCTTTAACATAGTTACAATCTGTTCTTATGAAAATAAGTCAGTAGAAAGAATTTTTTAAAAAGTCCAACAAGTCGAGTCCATCATCTGTACAGTCCAACTTTCTGCCACTTTGTGCATTGAAATCATGAGATAAAAATTAGGACACGGAAAGTTTTTCCCTCTGTAAAGTCCCAGGTGCCATTCTGAAGTGCCACAGCATTCAAACAGGACAGAGCGTCAATCTTTATTTATAATGGACAGGGGAAACATGAAAAGATAAAAGGCTCGAACGTCACGTTCCTTATTTGATTCTTCAATTCCAAAATGAGCTTCCAAATACAGTAAAATCTTTAACCGGTTTAAGATTCATGTATTTCACATTACAATCTATAGTTTTGGTTAACTGTCATTAGTTTGTGGGCGCTTTAAAGCACATGAATTTTTATGGGGCATTGAGTAACCCTACACTTTTTAAGGCAGTCTGTCTTGTATGCACATCTGTCAATCTATGCCGGTCTGGATCTAGTTTTCCAGGCTTAGCCGCCCCCACTGCGTCCATCCTTGCACGTTTACCAAACTCTCAGGCTGTAAATAGTCCAAGAGTCCAGTGGTTAGACAATCGAAGGGGCTTGTCTCTCAGGCTCGTTTGAGTCCATAGTTCTGCCCCTACAATAGTAGAGAGTATGTCTGGGCAAGCTGCCCTCGAGTGGCAGGTAGATGATTGGCAGGTAGTCTCCAGTGACGTCACAATCGCAGAGGGGGCCGGATGCTGGGGTGTGGTTGGCGTGGAGACCGGAGTTCGTTCTCTCAATCACTGTCAGAACCAACTGCGGACGAGCCTTTCCGTTTCCTCTTGGGTGCTTTGGGTTTGGAGTCCTCTTCCTCCTGGAGATGAGTCAACAAAGACCAATTAAAGCAGATGACAACAGTACATGCCATTGTTATGATGCTACATCATAAAAGAGGTCATGCTGTGGTTGTGCATTTACCGAAGCGCTGCTGGATGCGCTCTCCTCATCATTGCAGGGTTGTGGAGCCGCGCCCTTGCGGGATCTTGGCGAGGTCGCCGGGGCTTTGCGGCGAGATTTGATAGGTTTGGAGGAATCCTCGTACTCTTCAGCCAGTGAGAAAAGATCACTAAACCTGCCAAAAAAAGAAAGACAACTAGTCAGAAATAAAATAGCCAAGCGTTTCAACAAATTTACTTTACAATTTTGCAGTTAAATTCTTTTGAAAAATGTTTGAACAAACATTTTTTTTTAACTTTCACAAATTCTAAAACTTCTAGCGATGTCATTATATTTTTTTACATTTTCTCAAAGAAATCGGAGTGCACAATGCATTGCTAGTTGGTAGCTTCAAAAAGCTGCACAATATTATTAATGCCATTTGCACAAACTTTGCAGGATGAATTATGCGCTACAATATACTTTCTTCACAAGAGCAATGATCATAACGTTTGCTTTAATAAGCACTATTAAAAACAACATACCTCATTTTGTGTGCCTCATCACAGCTGGCCTGAACATGCTGCAGAGCTTGTAATATGGGTGTCTGGGAAAAAACTGACACGACAACAGAAGATCTTAGTGTGAACTAATATAAACATTATAACATTAAAGATTTGTGCAAAACTAGCGCTATTTAAAAAAAAATGTCAACAAAAGACTATATGCGAAATGACAGTGTTTCCATTAACCAATATCATGCCGCAAACTTAATTTTCTTCTCATACGTTACAGACCAACATGCATATGACATCAAAATAGCGAGAGAGCGACTTGAAAATGCATGCATTTTCTGTTGTTGAATCACCATAATTTAGGTAGGTGTTACGTTACAAGGGAAAATTATTTAAAAATCATTTTGAGTTACCCAAGCCTAGTTTTGTAGCTCCTTAAAGGTTTTAATGTAGCCTCCTTTTTGTGTTCAACTGTAAGTAATGGGACAAAATAAATATTTTTGATCTATAAAGGCTTGACTATTATTGCTTTTCACCTCTTTGGAATCGAAAACCAAGAATTGTTAGGAATCGGAATCAATTTAACCCCATTCACACAGACCTTTGGTCCCAGAAAATACAAGTGTCTGTGTGAACACAAACACGTCCCGTATATCTTCTGGGATCGTTGCCGGAAAGAGGACCTAGTCAGATACACGGAAAACCCTCTGTGTGAACAAGAAGCCGAAACAATGCCGTAATGGGCGTGTCGTATATGGTTCAGCTCTTTAAAACGAGAGATTTCCATGTATATCAACATTCACGACGATAAATGTTGCAAACCATATTGAAGCAGTTATCAGGAAATGATAAATGAGACGCATAAACAATGACGCACGTGCTGTAGTGAGGATGTGCGTGTCATGGCAACATGAAGTTGGTTCAACTCTTTAAAGCTATAATAAACGAAAACGCCCGGCGTCATCCCAACAAGATATATCGTTCAGCTCCTCAAAATGCGGGTTTTAAATGCATATAAACAATCACGATGAGAAATGTCTGAAAACTGGATTAAAGCAGAGATCAGGGAGCTCGTCAAATATCCACTCAGAAGCTGAGATCATTCACCAGCATAGAACTGCGTTCACGCGCTCCTTTATAGTCTTATCATAAACAAAAATGCACGCGAGTGGTTTCTGGAGAGAGAAATAATAAATAATATGCAAACTTCAGACACTGCGTAGAAGAGAGGGCCGGACTTTCAACAGGTCACGTGTCTTTCCGGAACCTTGCAGATGCCGGCTAATCATGGCAGTGTGAATGAACAAAAAGTCTAAAGATGCCAGAAAAATCCAGGATGCATTTTCCGTGTATTTTCAGGAATGTCTGTGTGAAAAGGCTATAGGCGGAATTAAAATCGATAAATTTGGAAATTTCCTTGCAGCTTTGCGATATTTTTCATTTTTGAATCGTCTGAAAAACCACCTGACCCGAGCGCAAAAACGTTTCTGCGATATATAGTAGTTTATGCTTAATTGCAGTGTTTTTAATTCAATTTGCACAATTTAAAGGGTAATGGAAACGCAGCTAATTAAATGGTCAATCATACAGCTAAACATTTAGTGAAAATTTGACGACGGTGACCGAGAGAGGAACTCACAGTTGTTCTTGGTGTTGCTGAGGTTGAGTCTCAAGCTGTCCAAATGTTCCAGCATCTGCTCCAGGGTCAGCTGGGCCAGTTTACTGCTTGAACTTCTCAAACTGCAAAATAAATTAATTGGAAGTACTGTTTTATGCCTTTTGCCAATTTATTGATATGAATAGTCAAGAAAAGACAGGAAGCAATGAGAAGAGTAGGGGGAAATGGGGTCAGGAAATACCTACACTGCCTAAATAAGCATCACAGCTCATATTGGGAGCACATATACTATCTGCTAGCTCCAAGCTCCTGTATGTATACTACTTTATGTAATTATATACGACTTTTACGGCTTAAGAGGATTTATTTATGAAGCTGACCTCTGTCGCTTGCGAGGCATGTTGTTGTTCTTGATGAGTAGTGCTTTGACGTGTTCTCCCAGCAGATCGTCGTGTTTAGCAGCCCAGTGACGCAGGATGCTGGTGGTAAACTGGTCCTCTTGGTGATAGGGTCGGCTCAAAACCATCTTTACCATCTCCTCACTGGGCCTTCGATACAAAACGGCAAGATATTCAACTACGGCAGAGGTCTTAGTGAAAACCATCTATACAAAACAAGCACTTACTTTTCTCTGCGTAACTGCAGGAGCAAGCAGGACAGAGCCTCTGGATGCTCTGTGAACAGAGAGAGGAGGATTATGGGAAATGTGTGAACCAGTTTGAGTGCATAAATGTGCATGTTCACTTTTACTCACCCTTGTATTTGAGGTGCTGTAAAATGGGAATAATGGTCTCAAGGGGGATACTGTGTGCCAGGAAAAGCTGCCATGTGCTGTACTGCTCGAACGTCTCCCAGTCCAACGACTGAACTGTAATAAACAGTGCGACAACAAGATAAGAGTTTACACGCTGAGGATCGTGCCACACATACAGACGTTTTGCTTAAAATGGGACATTTCACGAGACTTTAAGATCGTCACTTTGTAGGTGTGAGCAAAAATGTGCTGTTTTTGAGTGTGTCCTTTAAAATGCAAATGAGTTGGTCTATGAACTAAACGGCAGTGCCGTGGTTGGATAGTGCAGATTAAGGGGCGGTATTATCCCCTTCTGACATCACAAGGGGAGCCAGATTTCAATGAGTTATTTTTTCACATGCTTGCAGCGAATGGTTCACCAAAACAAAGTTACTGGGTTGATCTTTATCACATTTTCTAGGTTGATAAAAGTACTGGGGACCCAATTATAGCACTTAAACATGGAAAAAGTCTGATTTTTATGATAAATCCACTTTAACTTACTAAGAATGTTGAGGACAGAGTCTTTGCGAAACATCACTAGATTGCCCATCATCACATGACACATCAGCTCCTGAAGCTGTGAGGGGAAGGAGAAAGAGAGGAATAAAGGTGAAATTACATTTTAAAGACCCGTAAAGGACAGTAAATCGATAGAATCAATGTATTAGAAACCTGTGTAGAATCAATGACAGCCACGATCATGTTCAGAAGCTCTCCGCTCCGCAGGGTCTCATCTGGAAACTGTACAGGACAGACAGAAATGGTATTTAGAGTATGACTAAAGACTCATCAAGCCAATTTGAACTCTGTGAATACACTGGGAATGTTCAGGGGCAAGTACAGCTTCTATGAACTAAAATGGAAAACTACGAAGAATTCCTGATAATGTTGAAGTGCTATAACTATACATTTACTAAATAAATACTTGATTCCAATGGAAGCATGCCGATTTCAGGCGACAGTAGTTGTGTTTCCATTAACTGTTTCACCGCCATTGACGAGATATCTCGTCAATTAAGAGAAAACGCTTCCCGCCAATGACGAGATTTTCCGTCTTTTTAAACCCGGAAGTATTGCCCTATGGCAAGCGGCCGCATGTCCGTGTGTGTTTTAAAGATCGCTCTGAATGGGATCTCTATCAAAAGTCCTTCACAAAAATGGAATTATCTCTGCTTTTTGCTCAAAATGTGGTGTTTTTGCAGAAACCTACCCATATTCAAAAGCTGATTACAAAAGAACCACTGAAGGTAGAATGAAACGTTTTTTTGTTTGAAAGCAGAGGGTCTGTTCTTTCATTTGGTATATTGTATCTTTATATATTTAAAGAAGAACATTTTCTGGAAGGCATTAAACTTTGGTGAAAATCATGAAAAACGCTAGTGCTGGCTGGCAACTTTTTTTAAAAACGCTGGCGGTGAAAGATTTAAAGACTTGTGCAAAAGTAATGCGTTATTTTCTAAATGTCGACAAAAAAAAATAAATAATGCGAAATGACAGCATTTCCATTAAGTTATGCGACTAAAACATAACTTGGAGGTCTCACGATAAGTCAATCCAAAAATGCCATACGGCACTGCGCAGACCGGCATATGCGAATTACATCAAAATATCGTGAGAGCGACTCGAAAGCAATACAGAGCAGTCGGCTCCCAAAACGCTCTCGCTGTATAGACCCTTTGCAAACACGTGACCTAGACCACGTGACGACGCCATGCTGGACGGCAAAATCACTGGCGCACTAGGTTGATTAGTAATAGACGAGCGGGATTTTTGATTAGTTTTAAACAGTTTAAATATATATTACACTAAAATACATGGCTTCTTATATTAAGGAAGTTGTTGTTCCGTTATCGGTCGAGGTAGGGCATTTGGTAGGTCCTCACAAAAAGCGCTATTTAGAGAAGTTAGAGATAGCGGGACTGGATACCGACCCTTACCTTCTTCCTCCTTTAATTTTCACGGACCTCATTAAATCGCCGAATCTGCCCGACTTCAGCCCGCATGATTTGTACCACTGTGTGGTAAACGGGATATCCCCATACACTGGTGCTGATCTTAAGGCTTTTAAAAGTCTGCAGAGCTGCCAACTTCTGAGTCCTAACCATTTGCCAATTGATAATAGTGTGGATTTTAGCTATTTCTGTGTTAAATAGTTGGAAAAGACTGCGGTAAAATGGTTCACATTACAAATCGAATCATATTTTAGAAATTAAATTGAAATAAAAGCTTTTACTGAGTTTAAATGCCTGAGATTAGAGTCTTTACTATTATTTTATACACTTCTATTATGCTTTTCTTCTGATAAAATCTAATGAATGGGCTACTGGTCTCTGTAAAATGTATAACTGCAGATAACAGCAGCTTTGATTCAGTTTATCCACTGAGAAAGAGAAGCGTAAAGTGATGATTTGTGATAGAGGGACTGTCAAAATCAAATAAACCAAATGAGTAGTTTATATTAAACTAAAGCAACAGATAATGTGTATGTCAAGACCATATAATTATATTTCGTATATTTTATTGTTTATAGATGTCAAATATCAATTGACTTTTTTTTTATTAAAACCTGTCACCGCAAACATCACGCAGGCTTGTACTGCTTGCAAACATGCACACGCAAGTGATGGTTGCTTAAAATTGCTGTTTTCTGAGGGTATCTGCGTGCGTGGAATCCGGGCAGGTCTCTGCTTTTCATCCAGACCTTGACGCTTTGTGTGTTCGACTGGTGCGGAGCTGACTGATCGGCGTATGACATCAGAGTAACGCGAGAGCAAAGGTAAAGGCGGACCCTTTTGTAACATTTCGACTTGCTCTCGCGGTACTCTGATGTCCTCGCTGCCGAACTTCCTGCGCAGCGCCACATAAAGTGAAATGCTCTTTGACTCTTTGCAGCAAAGTACCAGCAACATGAGAAGTGGTGGCACGCAAAAGACAGTGAAGGTACGCTTAAATATAAAAGTGTCAATACTGTGAGCACTGGTTTAGCTACTTACATCGTGAAAATGGATGTGTGGCGTGAGAATGGGGTCAATTGCGATGCGTGGGAGTTAGCAGCTATGATTTATGGTGTCACTGCAGCATTAAACAATAACATTCATGTAAAAATAATGTATTTATGCCACTTTTCTGTAATGGTAGGTGCATCATAGCAACACGAAATAACCATTTTATGACCCTAACGAACACAAACACGTACTTGTTCGGCTTGCTGTCCGTCTACAATATAGCACTTCCGCCGTCCGTCATGGCGTCCATAATTCGCGCGAGTAGACCGTGACGTCACGTGCAAAGGGTCTATTTTGATGTCATGCACTTGTGACGCCACATGAACACGCCTCTTCTGTCTTCTTGTCCTCCAATCAAACATACCACTTCATATTTAAAAAAATGATCATGACTTTTACGCACGTCAGGTGACCTGTAAATGCGAAAAAAACTGTTTCCATTGCAGTTTTGCAATATATTCATTTTTTCGAATTGCCTGAAAAAACACCTGACCAGAGTGTAAAAACGTTTTTGCGGTATGTGTAAGGTTATGCAAAATTACCGTGTTTCCATTGGCCGTATTTTCAATTCACGCAATTTGAAGGGTAATGAAAGCACAGCTAGTGAGCGAATTTCGGGAGCGCCTTCTAATGGGACCGAAGTAGTGGAGTTTACGTCATTTGTCACGTAAGTTACCGCAGGCAACTTGCTTGTAGGGGTGTGCCGGTTTCAGAATTGGTGATGACGGTTATGACGTGAGTCAAATGTGACGGTTCATAACATAACCGTCGGTGGGGGGCGTTTTGCTCGTTTAAATGTTTGTGGATTGACGCGAAAGTGTCATTTTACCATAAAATCATGAATGTGATGCCAAGTGTGTTTTTAACAGTAATGACTTTAAGCAATTTAACAGAAAGCAATGAAATATTTAAAAACACACTGTTGACAGAAGACTGCGCTGTCACTCTCTGCTCAGAATAAATGAATGAATCCTCTCTCATCTATTTTGATAATCTTCAGAGAAACAGATTTAATTGTGTCTATATCTGTCATTACATGGACCAGAATGTGGGTTAAAAAGCGTCTTGAAGAGGTTTTGCTCATAAATGCATGTAAAGTAAAGTAATATGAACTTGAGATTTTTATACTGTTACTAAACTGCACAGTATGCGCAGCAAACGCAGCCGACAATGGCCACGCGCGGCAAACGCTCTCCACATACAGTACGCGCTGTTCAGTGCTCACACTTGCGAAGTAAACCGGCGTTTGAATAAACAAGACACTGATTAGCTACTTACTCTACGTTTATTTAAAATTAACAGCAAGACAAGCAGTGAATGTGCTTTCAGGAGAGTTAGTAGATTAGCATGGGAGAATTTGAACTTGAAAAGCGGAGTGTACTGACGTCTTTCCGCGGTTAAGACAACATTCCTTCTTATGGTCATTCATGTTTATTTGATGCTATAAATTAACTAGAAGGAAGAGATGATTTGAAAGGTGAGACTTTGTTTAATATGTTTAATCTCAAAAGTAACCGAAAAGTAACCTGGTCTGTCCTGTATGTCAGCACGTTGTCAGTGTCTGCTCCGCTCTGTATTTTTCACTGCGTGAGAACATGGTGGGGCGTATAACACAGACTGTTAACAATTGTTTTAAATAGTATTTAAAAATTCTGTATGATACATTTTTTTTAAAAATATTTTAATAACACGGTTTTGCCGGTTATAGAGTTCTAATGACGGTGTTCAACTATAACCGTCGGTCTCACGGTTATATAATGACCGTCACAGCCCTACTTGCTTGTTTATAGGACAACCAGAATTAGGAATTCCTCCTAACCTCATTGAAAGAGACGAGCAACACACAGCAACAAAATCACTGGCGGTGTGCATTCAGCTTAAAGCCCGAAGTATGGTCTGTTTTTATGTGTACTAGTGCTGCCACTAACAACTAATTTTCTAACGACTAATCTTTTGACAAATTTTTCGATTAGTCGACTATTCTAAACGACTAATAAAAAAACTCAAGTGTTTGTTATTTCATTGTGTTTTATTTTGAACTCACCGTGTCATAAACAATATAAATAACTTAAATGTTACCAAATAAAAAATTACAATGTAAACAATATAAATAATAATAAAAATTCCAGTGCAAAGTAGTTGCCTAACAAAAATATGAAAGGTTTCACTTCTACTTTTTATCGATCACATTATATTGCATTTTAACACAACTGAATGCTATTTTTACATATCTGTTCTGTTGTCAGACATAAAACGAGTAGACTATAAAATAGTGACTAAACACGACCCATTACACCTTGTGTTTAATCCAACCAGCTGTTCCTTTAACTGCTGCTAAAATCCTGATTTAGATACGCGTCAGATAATCTGACAAAATCACTATACATTTACATAGTAGCTTTAAATGCTGTTGCTCTTCTAATAATTGTTGTTGAGATTTGAGCCATTTTTTGATTTCTTTTAAATGCGAGTGATATAGCGCAGACAATTCGGTGCAAATTCAGAAATATATGAGAATACACTGTTGTTGTTGTTGTTACACAGACTACAGAACACGTGCACGGGCATACAGCATCATAGGGAGGGAGAAAGCTTGCACACAGACTCACACTACTGATAATCTTTCTTCAAGTCATGTTAACTCGATCAGTTGTCTTTGTCAGTGACATCCTTGACTGTTGACGTTTACGCAAAAAAGAAAGTATACGGAGAAACGTATATTGAAAACAATGCCACCTTTTCACTGTCACGTGAGAGAGAGGTGCTGAGCACTTGCAACAATGAATTGAGCCGTTTAAAATAGTGAAATAAAAATGTAAATGTAAATCATGAAAAATCTATTATTGAAAATAAAAGCTTATATTACACAAAAAGCTGATATTACACATCTTTCTAGGAGGTCCAACTAATGCCCATTTGTGTTCTAAATTAAACAATCAGGTGATCGCCTCTGTAAGGCAGGAAAACCATATTTAGCATTCCCATTTATATCTTTTAGACATCAGAAGAGTCTGCACCTGCCATATAATGTCTCTCTTTGGTATGACATAGTCAGTAGGATAGTATATCACTGAAAGTATAAGGTGTGTGTGTGTTACCTCTGAATAGATGGACGGTGTGAGGTAACACAGCAGCCTCACGTCATCCTCCTGACAGGCCTTCATGTCCATCATCAGACATGTGTGCAGGTCGCCCAGAGCCGTAGCCTGAGCGAACGACTCATACAGACTCATCTTCCCCGCTGCTGCTTTACTGCACAGATAATAAAAAATATAGTTATGAAAACCAGAGCCTTTTAGGAAAAAAAATCTTTCATGTTAAAATAACAGGCATCAAGTTTTTAGAAACAAAGCAATCATAACGCATTTAAAATGTTGAGCTCCTATGAAGCTCAGCGGTACAGCATTGCGTCAACAGCGCAAAAGGTCATGGGTTTGAACCAGGATACACACATACGGATAAAAAATGTATATACCTTATAAGTCGCTTTGGATAAAAGCGTCTGCCAAATGCATAAATGTGAATTTAAATGTAAATGAAATTGGAGTGATGTTGAGCAGGATGCTGAAACACTGGGACGACACGAATAAAAATACAAACCTAGTTAGCAACAAAATGTTTATGATTAAGAGTTGCTACTGGACAGAAGAACATGGTTAAACATGAACGAGACAGGATTGATCACATTGTGCCTGGTACAAAGATGCAAAATTGTAGATGAAACACCATTTACCTGGCTTTGAGGTAGTAGAGAAGGTGATAACCGATTTTGGGTTGTTTCTGATAGAGCTCAGCGAGCAGATCCAGCAGAACAGAGAAACCGCTGTTATCTTCCTGCATCTGACATAAGTTCCTGAAGATGAGACACACCGGCTTACAGACAGACTCCTCCAGTGACCTGCAAAAAAACACCCAGAAAAAAATTGGTCTTATTACAGGCCTAAAAAAAAAAGAATAAGGACAAAAGAGGTAATGGGATTGAGACACAATTCATTCTTACTCTTCTGTGATCTCCTCAGGCAACACATCCCCTCTGAAGTGACTCTTAAACAGCTCAGCCAGACAGGAAGCTAGCGTGGACATCTGCTCCGAGTCGAAATCCTCCTGATAAACAAAGAATTCAAAAAACATGCGTGACATCAGCTGTTTTTAAACCTTTATATCAAATATTATCTGAGCTAATCTCACCTCTAAAATAAGGTCCACTATTTCCTGCATGACCTCGCAATGAGTCTCCGTGTCACTAAGAAGAGATAACAGAAAGTGAGATTTGTGCAGTTAAAATAATAATTTAACTTATTCACTCATAATGCGAGTCCAAACGCACCTCCCTTTCTGCAGCTGTAAAACCCGCTCTTTAAGTGCCTCATCTAATTGGTCCACAAAAGGTGTGATGTCAGCAGGTTCCTCAATGTAGGTCTCCTTCAGCTGGTGGAACCTAAACTCACGCTTTTTACCTTGGGACAAAAGCGACAGTCTATATATAAAGACACAGTGGCTGTTTACACCTCGTATTAAGTGTACAATGCTTAATAGAGGTGTCAAACGGGGTGTAAAGCATTTTCAGCTCATTCACTTTCGACTGCATTGAGAGGTAGTCAAAACACATTTGAACTGATTGCTTTTGTAGTCTAGACGCTTATGTGGTCAAATGTGTTTGAACAGACACAAAAGACCGCCTAGGCTCTGATGTGTAAATAAAACTAAAGAGGCTGCTGTCCTCCTCTTTCCTTTTTGTTTCATTTTGCAAGTAAAAATTGCGTAAGCCTATTTCATCAATTGCTCTGAAATATATGAGAAAGCCCTTACATCTACATTGCATGCTTACTAACAACATAAGCAGCACTGACATAATTTCAGTGTGCGTCAAACCAATAATTTATCCCGCTCGTGTTTTAACGATCCACCAATAGACCATACCCTCGAAGTAATCAGGACCGAAGTGGTCAAAAGTGGACACAAGAGACAAATTAAAACACCACGGTAGGGTTGCACCAGTCGTTCGTAAGTTCTTACTTAAACTGGGACGTAATGTCCAAACTAGAGGCTTAGTAACTCTGTACTTTATAAAGGTTTTACTAGGCAAGGCTGTTACTTATGCACAGCTGGTGCAATTGGCCCCTGGTGTATACGGGAATGTGTCTCTCTCATTCGCTTGTGATCCAAACCAAAACTACCAGGGGTAAACAGAGCCATAATGACGTAAGCTGCAATCTGGGTCAATAGCACAGATCTAATAATTTTTTTAAATGAATCCTTAATTTATGATTGCTTAAAGGGATACTTCACCGATTTAGCATTCAGCTTTGTATCTGTAGAAACCCGGCAGTATTACTGAATGACCATGTTTCCCTCCCTCATTTCCCCCTGAGAGGAGAGATATCTGCATTTTGGTTCTGCAAAAAAGTCCTCCGATGATGTAATATGACGATTTTTGCATCATCGGAGGACTTTTTTGCAGAACCAAAATGCAGATATCTCTCCTCTCAGGGGGAAATGATGGAGGGAAACATGGTCATTTAGTAATACTGCCGGGTTTCTACAGATACAAAGCTGAATGCTAAATCGGTGAAGTATCCCTTTAATCTAATGTATCTAACACAGTGTTGCAAAGTATCCTACCCTTATTGTTTAACTCCTCCTCGTCGTCACTGAAGGTAGCATCTGTGTTGTCATAGCAACCATCCTCCTTATCAAGCACATGATTGTCCATCTCCAATGGAACCGATTCCTCCATTTTTACTACATAAGTGAGAGCAAGTGTCCAATGTCAAAACATGTCAGGCAGGATTTCAATGCATAATTTCAAATTTTACATTCAGGCTGCATCCCAATTTACAAACCTCTTCTATGCACTATACGGACAGGAAAGTAAATACTTCAGAATAAGACTTAAAACTGCATCTTCTTAATACACTTTGTTGTGTACTGTCTGGGTATATGCATTTGGATCAAACTATTTTTACTATACTTGGGAATCAGTATGAAAAGAATATAAATTGGGGTGGAGCCTTTGATGTGATTGGCTATTAAACACAGGGGGATGGATCATTGACCTTCTGTGGGTGGGGATGGGGAACTGCAGAACTCTGGGAAGCGTTCTCTCAGCATGGACCGCAGCTCGCGATCTAGTTTAGGGTTGTCAAACAGTGGTGCTAGGTGACTGAGAGAGAAAGAGAGATAGAGAGAGAGACATACAGGAGGTTATTGTCCAGACATCACATCAGAATCAGCAGGGAACACACACTTAATTTAATGTCTGTATGAGAAACTTACGCCAGGACTCTCTTTTCCATGATGAAGTTGAGCGAGTTAAAGACACCCTGCCGCACTTGAACCTCAAGAGGTGGGAAAAAATTTGGGATGATCTAGATTACAACGAGATAAAAGGTAAAAGTCAAATTCAGCAACATGAAACAGCATGTTTATTTTTTATAATGTGAAACAGAGCACTCGGTGAGAAACAATATTGGGTGGCACTTCATTTTATACATCAGGTGTGTCCCAAATCGCATACATATGAACTATTCTATACCATTTTGTAGTATAGACAGTGTGTGCACAAAAAAAGTACCCGGATAACATACTCATTCAACTGAATTAATGAAGTGTGCAATACTGGACACTTCGTCGTGCACTCAGCGGTCGCAGTTTTGCTTACGTGGCGGGAGAGAGGCGGAGCTATCAGACACCCTGAAAGTAAAAGTCACTTGGGGACATGTTACATTTTAGTCTGGTGATGACTGAGGTTATGTTGGGAAATACAAGATAACAGTAACACATTGAAAGAATTTGGGACTATACTACTATTCTAAATTCATACACTTAAACGGTGGATTACAGGGTGCATATTTTAAGTGCATAAATATAGTGTCATTTGGGACACAGCAATTATTTCATAAGCAGAGTTATTTTAAGTAAATATTATGAATATTTGCTTCCTTACTATAACTAATCTCTGCACAAAAAGACAGCAAAAAGCCCAAATTTAGTTATTGATTTTAATTGCGTAATAATAATATATAATAAAAATAATAATAATAATATGCATTTACTTTATTTGAATTTTATTTATTTATGCCAGTACTATCCATTAGGGGTGTAAATTGGACAGTTTATTACGATTCGATACAAAATAATTTTTCTCCGCTGGCGATGCGATTTTTGCCGATGCATCAAACACTTCTTCGGTACGATTACGATTCGGCTGATTTAACGGGTTTTTTTTTTACGTTACGTGCCTAGTTGAGTGGTTAAATTTTTGCTTACAAATGCAACCAAAATTCAACATGAACATTTAATTAAAGTCTTTGAAAATGGCACAATCTCTGTCCCAATTGGAACATTTACAACAACAAACAAACAAAAATAAGCTTTTTTAAATAAAGAAAAATGAATAATGTCGCATAAAATCAAGCTTATGATGGCAACAGTCAAAGTCTTTCAGAATTTTGTGCCAAATTGTGCAATAGTGACAATAACTGAGGTAGCTTTGGCAAAAATGCGTAGATGGACGTTACGTCAAGGAATGAGGAATTTGGAGAGTGTCAAAATAAAGGTACCTCAAATCAATTTTTTACATGTGGCATCAATGCATCAGATCGTTAGAAATAAAATCGATGTATCGATCCATATCGATGTATTGTTACATCCCTACTATCCATTAGGGCTCTAACTAATGAATATTTTCATAATCATTATTTTTCCGACTAATAGACTAATGGGATAAACATTTAAATATTTACTCATGTTTCATGTATTATAAGGCACTAAATTAGGCTATTCACATGTAAAAGTGTACTTCTAAAATTGTAAAAGCCTTACACTACTATAGAATTTTACTAATATAATATATTGTAATTAAAATATTTTAAAAGTTTGTGTAGCTTTTAAATAGTAAAACATCTTTAAAATGGCAAAATGTAAATAAAACAGAAGGCATTGCATTGTAATCTTTAGGGATGTGTGGTTGAGGAAAGTTTGCGACAGATTAATAAACTTATTTTAATCTTAAACTTAGTTATTAACAAAAGAAATAAGCTATATAATATGACGTGTGATGATGTGTTGTTACAGTAATAAAAACCTTCATTTCCCCTTAATTTCAAACAGATGCTCAGTTTGTGATTCATTACTGTTTTATGAAAACCCAACAACAATTAAACAAATACAAACTTACTTAATAAAACCATTTGAAAACGAATTTCATAACTGAATATTATAAATTTTATCGATTAGCTGTTGCAGCACTACTACCCATCTAATGTGTATAAAATAAGCAAGCTGCTAGATTTGGTTGATAGAAACGGCAAGAGAGAGATTCTCACCCGACACATAAAGTCCAGCAGTGTTGCTGTAATAGCAGGATGAGGCTTCATGGAGTGATGCATTACCAAAATGGCTGGTTCTGAAACGAGTAAAACAAAACATAAAAAAACAATAATTAAAATTATTGAATAAATAAATGATCAATAAAACAGAGGTGAGACTGAATCAAGGCAAACCATGCGGTTTGTCCCAGTTTATGAAGTTTGAAACCCTTGCGTCTCTCTTACCAATATTCATGATGCTGTCTTTCTCTGGGTTGAAGAAGAGCCAATCGTAAAACAAAGCCAGTTTGGCATTGGATGCGGCAACATTAGACTAGAGAGAAAGAGAGTCAGAACTATCACACTTGTACATATTCAACTCATATACAGAGATTATATGTGACCAGGTCTGTGAAAAGCCAGCTTAGTGATTTATTGTTTTTTACATCAAATGATCCTATATCCTGTCAAGAGCAAGAACTGTGAAAATATAACTTTTATGTCTTTAATACTGACTGTGTAAGAGATTGAAATCAATGAATGAAATCAAACTTTGGTGCTCCAAATCTCATAATTAACTTGATTTTACAGACAGGGTCACAAACAAAAAAAATCTGGTCAATCATTTTAAACAAACTGTAGTTTTAAATATATACAAGTTTACCGTGCAGGTAGTCAGCAGCCAGCCAATAATGGCCCAGCGTGGCAGAATGTCGGAGCTAAGCACTTCATTGGATGGATGAACCACACCGCATATATAGCGTATGAGGTCACAGCGCAGCGATTGGCTCTCGGCAGTGGACAGATACTGTCTCTGAAACCAGTCTTGATAACGCTTCTGCTGCCCAAATCGAACCTGCAGCCATATGCGTTTATAAATTTAACTACAAGAAAACAAACAATATTGATACTAAAATCATGATATGTTCGTGTGTGCGGTTACCCGTGATGTCATGAACAGTAGCTTGGTCTCCATGTCAGGTGTGAGGCGGCAAGCCAGAAACTTGCGTGAAGTTCTAGATGTGAGGAGCTGCAAAATGCCTGCAAGGAGAAATAAACTATTTATCTCTGCGCACACACACACACACACACACACACACACACACGATTCAACTGTACACAACTGCTCAACACTAACACAAACCTGTGAACTGTGGGCTTAGGGTTTGAGGATTGTGCAGAAAATCTCTCCACAGTAAATCCATCTCAGGAATACGAGCCACATTCTGTAACAGCCGGACAAGATCTCTGCCGATGATAAAACACTCCATGAACTGTTAAAACAAACAGTGCGAGCAAACAATTAAACAAACAAAAAACACCATTTACAACAAACTTAACTTCTGTAAATGTAACAATTTTTGACAGAAAGTCCTAGATACTATACTGTATATACAAAGATTTTATTCATTGTGATTCGATTTGGACAAGTTATTGGTTAAAGGCACAATTTGTAAGATATTTGCAGTAAAATATCCAAAAATCACTGGTCCAGTGTTATATATTTTGTCAAGCTGATTACTAACAATATCTCTAATGTTTTCAACAAAATTGCCATTTTAAACAGTGATACGGGGCAGTGCAGTCACCCGTCAATGACGGTAATATCCACGTTAACCTTTGTACCCCACTGTTTACGTAACGGTGTCGTGGACAAATGCGGAAGTAGCGTCTGTCGAGCTATACTCGGGCTTGTTTATGGTAAGTTTGTTAATCTGAACACTTAATTATTCTGTGTAAACCCACCATTGAATTGGACTAATACTGTAACATCTATGACTAACTATTTCGTTTTAAACATTACATGAAACCTTACATAATGAAATAAACACAACATTTATAAAACTTGAAGATCTCATCAGTTAACATGATTTCTCATTCATGTCTGATTGATGGCCATCAGCGGTTGAGACAACAAATCCCATCATGCCACGTTGCTTCAGAGCGTCATTAATCTACGTCAGTGTTATTGTTTTGATCGTGCGCCCTCTAGCGGCGGATTCTACAAATTGCATCTTTAATGTTAATTTTTTCTCCATTATTTCCTGTCATAGCTCTATGTTTCTAATAACTGAAAAAATACAAAACGATATAGTTCATACGTGAAAATAAATTTTAAACAAAAGTCAACATAAAAAAAATGTTATGCTAATTATACATTATACAAGTTATCGGTCCAATAGTAAACAATTCAGTGGACATAAAGAATTTAAAAAAAGTATTGTAATGTTTCATAAAGTATAAAAC
The DNA here is from genome assembly GCF_030506205.2 of Paramisgurnus dabryanus. Taxonomy (NCBI): domain Eukaryota; kingdom Metazoa; phylum Chordata; class Actinopteri; order Cypriniformes; family Cobitidae; genus Paramisgurnus; species Paramisgurnus dabryanus. The sequence continues at coordinate 24,536,757 of NC_133355.1, read as the reverse complement.
TAATTTTTTTTTTACAAAATATTATCACAAAATAATAATTTGCTTCCCCCTGAAAGCATTTCCTCTCTCATCCTGTCAAATGGAGGCAGCTTTTAAAGGAACATGCCCACATTTTTGAAGCACTGCTACTGGGCGGAGAGATTTGCTCGCAGCACCCAAGAAGCCCTCTGGTGGGGAGCAGAGAGTTCGGTCAGAGTTGTGCAAATCACTCCGGCCACGTAGCAGTGTTTCGCCTTCTGAGAATATATTATGGTGAATAAGCTAAATTACTAAAATGTGGGCGTGTTCCTTTAAAATTCCAATTAAATATCAATTTCACCCAAAAATCCCCTCCATATTGCACATTTATTTCACTACTTCTCCAAAGCAGGTTGCAAATGCATTTTAATGTTGACTTCAAGTCCCACTGTGGGGAAAATCAGGTTTTTATAGTTGTCTATATGTCTATGTGGTGTTTTAATATGTTTTAAGACAAGCCATGTGCAAAGTCATAATTTAACACCACTGCTGAGTATTTTCTTCATATTAATATTAGAGACAGTCTCATTCCCGCAGTTTAAAATCACCTTGGTTTCCAACGTCACAAACGTGTAGCCAATTATATCAACACAGTTGAATGCATGGATCAGTAGTTCATAGATAATATGTTTGGATGCCGCATAGACTGCTTTCCTGCTTTAACTCACACATACAGGGTGAGTGTTGTAAACAGCAGCGCTTAAAAATTAGTGCTGCAAACACGCAGTTCACATATACATTGTGTGAAACCGAACTTAGCAGTTATGTGTCTGAAACTGTCAAATGTAGCATCTATTTACATATATATCTATGGTCTGAGGTGGTGCGAAAGAGTGGCGGTGGGGAATAATTTGCATATTCATATCTATGATCCGAGCTGTGCAATTGAGTAGAGACTAATTTGCATATTCATAGTTCTGTGTATACTAAATGAGGCAAGGGTGTAGAGTTACATTTAAGCTGTTTTAAAGCATGAAGAAATTACTGTGACCGGTAAAACTTTTATACATGCTATTATCATGCATTTTAAATTATCATCTAAAATCTACCTTGGCCTTCCCCATCCTCTTTCTCTCCCAGTATCACTCACCCTCTCTCTGAGCAGCCCGATGCAAAAGTCCACCTCTCTCTGTCTGAGTGGCAACAGGGTTGTTGTCCCATGATCCACTATGAGCCTCAGATACGTGTAGACAGACATGGCTACCAACATCCCGCTCTTCAGCACCAATTCCCTAGATGTCAGACAAATTGTAATGAAGCAACCTAATAATTCACCATGTATCTGATGTCACAAAATGCATAACACCTCTAACCTCTGTTCCACTAGGATATCCAACACGCTTTCTGCTAACCAAATGTTTTTGCTAGAGATATCTCCTCCTGTAGATAAACATAGGTCAGATACAGTATAAAGTTACATTATATACTCATGTTGCACACGGTGTTGTATACGCACCAGCGATCTGTTTCATGAGCGTCATGAGGACTCCGTCTGCTCCGATGACTCCGCCCTTCACCAGCTCTCTGACCAACCACACCAGCTGCACCACACAAACAGAAGATCATCATAAACCACACATAAGACTGCTTTTCAATACATAAGAAAGTAGTAGAAATGTAGCTGGGCAAAAAGAAATAATATCAGACCTGCTGACGGCACACGTCCTGTAGTTTTAGAAACTTCTCCATGAGGATCTGGTTGATTTTCATTAATATCACATTCATGCCATCCCGATTCACGAGCGCCAGGTCTCTGTAGCACTGCAGGACAAAACATGACACAAAATATAAATGGAAAAGCTTCCCGAAGGGTGTGCGGTTATGTCCATGTGTGTCAAGCAGCGTTGTACCCTCTGTGCTTGTGAAGTCTCTGTGAGCAGAAGTGTGAAGAGACCCAGACACACCTCCTCATGCTGCTGTGGACCCTTACACACCTACGAACAAAAACCATGATCATAACATGACTTCCTATTATCAGTATAATCAACATTGCTGTCATCAATAATGGCATTTTATTAAATATTTACACTATACAGAAATGTCCCTTTCAGGCTATTTTATTTTATACAGATAGCCTTAAGAGAGAAGCGGAAAGAGTGGTAAATAGGATCATTAAATGGTGCAAGCCTAATTTGATGTTACAGTTGTATTTTAGATCATCTTTATCTTCACATTTCATTTGATTGGACAGCAAAATACAGGACATCTCTCATAAAAAAGGCAAAATAATAATTTGAAGACACTGGATTACACCACTCAAATGTATTATAAAGAAGTCACAATAACAGCACACACCACTGTTTTGAGACGTCACATTAATGACGTCACATACAATTTACATAGTAGACATTATAAAATGTTATAGCACTTAATAAAAATATTGTGTCTTTAATATGTAGTAAGCCTTTTATAAAAGTAAAAGCAAACAAGGTTGTGACATAATGTAAATATAAATGACGCTGGTACACAAAACCAGTCATAAGTCACATGTGTCTATTTGTAGCAATAGCCAAAAATACATTGTATGGGTTAAAATTATACATTTTTTAAACCCAAAATGCATTATTATATGAAGTAAAGAAAGATCATGGTTCATAAAGATATTTTGTACATTTCCTATCATTAATATTTCAAATAAGTATTTATCATTAGTAAAATGTATTGCTAAGAACTAGATTTGGACAACTTTGAAGACGAATATTTAAATGTTTTTGCACCCTCAGATACCAGATTTTTACATTGTTGTATCTCGGGCAAATATTGTCTAATCCTTACTAGCTTTCATATGATGCATAAATCTCAATTTTATTTTTTGTGGTCCAGGGTCAAATATAAGATGTGTCCCAATTCGAAGGCTGCGACCTTCTAGGGATGTATTTTAAGACCGATTGCGTCACAGCAGCGCGACTTAAGGCTAGTAAAGCCGTCCCAATTCGAAGGCTGCTTAAAATGAAGCCTCAAAATGCGTCCTTATTTCTCCGCCCTGATAAGGATAGGATGAATGGATCCTTAACAACTGAGGCTATTCCAAAATTTATTGCGCGCCGGTAACTGCTAAATATAATGGCTGGATATTTTCAAATAAATATATAAACAAATAAAAAAGTGTGTATTTAGCAGAAAAAAAGTTTTAGTATTATTTGTGTTAACATTGTTCAGTGCATGTTGCGTTTATTTCTAAGGTTGATTCATTTAATATACTGTTAATCCAATTTTATTTAATTGTTTTAAAGCAGCTTTACATTAATAGATGAAGGAGAAAACACAGAAAACAATTTATGGACAACATAAGCAGCAGAGTACAGCGGCTAAGATTAAACCGTACTAGCGAGCATAGTAACAATGTAATGTATAGAAGAGGTTGCTAAATTAAGCCAATGTCAGCTGACTCCCCAGGGGCTGAAAAATGGGTTCTTTTAATCTACATCAACGTGTCATATTTCCTAAAATAAACTGATATTTTTCTGGTTCCATATTTATTTTAATAAGTCAGAAACGTCTTGCGTGTCCTGTCGACAGGCGCGGTGGGTGCATACAGCAGGTGACGCAAATGACGGATCCTCATTTCAGTTCTCTTCAGGCTGCCACCTTCAAAGACCGAGTGCTCGCTTTATGAGGTCGCGTCTTTAGAAGGTCGCAGCCTTCGAATCGGGACAAACATTACCTTTGTTGCCCCTGACAACGCCCCATTTACATGCATGGCAGCATGGATGCTACTGTAGATGTCTTAAAGTGGGTGTGACTGACAAAAACACTCACATGAGCAGTGAGGGCATCATTGGCTTCTCGCTCTGACAGTCCATTGGTTATTGACGTGGTGATGCTTACACACCTCTCCAGGCGCTATAACACACACATAGACGACAAAAGGTGAGGTCATGTCAAACTAAAATAATACAACATAATACTGCAAATTCAATCAAAGTTTAATTAAGTTTACTTCTTTTGCACGGTTGCATACATAGTAAAAACAGTAATGTTTTTGCACGGTAGAAACTTGGTATGAGCACTTCTTGTACTTTGCCTCCTTATGATATTGTTTCCTAATTTTGTAAAATGCTTTGCATTAAAGCGTCTGCTAAATGCCTGAATGTAAATGCATACATATTGACCACATCCTTATATAATGAATGGATCAGACACTATAAGCTACTGTACATAACATGACAACATCAGTCAGTGCATGTGATCAAATGCCCATGTGTCAATTCGGCACTGGTGTGTTTATACTGATAGCCTGTATAACAAAATATGTCAACGAGCTCCATCAGCTTCTTATTTACGAGATTAAATTAAACCATAAAACTAAGTCAACTCCTGCAAATCTAGTAACATGTCAACTTCTCCATCCTGGTCGTTCCATTGTTATTATACGAATTTCCCCTTGGTTTTCCTTCACAAAGGTGCGTTAGGGAAGACGTTACGACACGTATGTGTTTGAGGCTGATGGGAATGAGTCGATCCCTACCTCCTCCAGCTCATCTTTGGCATCCAGGCTGGTGGACACCAGAATGCGACCCTGCGCTTTACCCTTAGCCGGCGAGGGCTCCATCTCCTCCCGCCTCGCTGCGCCCACACACTCGGGACCTCGCGGGGGTTAGGGCGCCGTTTGAAACCCTTTTCTCAGTGTTTACGTGGGTCTCGTGGGCTTATGGGATAGTTAACCCTCTCTCCGCCCAGTCCTGGGTGCCTACAGTGTGCTTGCGACTCTTTATTCGCCCCCTTCGCGCGACCACTTCAGTGTTTTCCACAGTGTCCGACTGAAACAATTCGACTTCCGCAGGGCATGGTGGCCTAGCGGAAGTGTTCCGAACGCTGAGGGGAGGGCGGAGCAAAGACACGAATTTATACCAATGGCGAGCGGAGTCGTTTGATTGACGCAGCAGTTGACCAATGGCGGCGATGGTAGCGTCTCAGAGACTCGTGAAACAAAAAGAAGCCCGTGTACTTGACTGCTTCTTTGCAAACGTGGTTTAAAACGCAAACTTGACTTAGTAAACATTAAGAATTGGTTGCAACAAATGACAAATATATGATTATATCATTAGTTTAAAATACGTTAATTAGAAATTTCATCGCACGAGGGCAGCCTTTGATTACATTTCATGATCATATATTAAACAATATATAATTCGTCTTTTTATATTAAGAAAAAATATTTTGATATATTATAATTTAATATAGCCTACTTTGTTTTGTTTTTTGTTAACAAAAATCATGTGCAAAAATATATATTTTTTATTTTTTTTATGACAATAAAGAACAGCACCCCTTTTGATATTTTTGGAGTGAAAAAAATATTACTGTAATACAGTAATAAAAGACCCAGACACAATTATTATACATTCATTGTGTTACATAACAATAAAAATCATAGTACACAACATCTCTAAATTATATAGCCTGGTATATTTACAAAGATACTGACATAAAATATAATCACAGTGTTGTTACAAATGTACTTTGTGATTATAATAATAATAACATTTTTATTAAATATATATATATATATACACACACACACACACAAAAAATATACAATTTAAGTGAATTTGTGCTTATATATAATATATATAAAATATAATATATAAATAAAATATATATACAAAATAATAATATTAAAAATTATATATATTATTATATATTAATATTATATATATATAGCCTGGTATATGTACAAAGATCAAATACTGACATAAAATATAATCACAGTGTTGTTACAAATGTACTTTGTGATTATAATAATAATAAAAATTATATATATATATATATATTTTATATATACAAAAAATATACAATTTAAGTGAATTTGTGCTTAAAACAAGCACAAATATCTGCCAATGAGGTGAGAGAAAAAATCTTGAAATAAGTTTTCTTTTTTTCTTAAACACTTAATTCAAGCATATGTTTCTCACCACATTGGCAGATATTTTTGCTTGTTTAGGCAACAATTTCACTTAAATTGTATATATTTCTCTACAATCTAGACTTATTTTCTTAGGTCATTTTGCTCATCAAGATAATACATCTTGATTTAAGAATTGCTAGATATTTCTACTAAAACAAGACCAAAATACTAATAAAGAAAAAAAAATTTTTTTGCAGTGAAAACCCAATTTTGTCCCAACACTTGTAGATACAATGTGCATTGCTGTGTTGACACAATCATTTGTTGAAACGACTCAGTGGTATTTATAAGTTATTGTTTATTTTACATAATCTGTCCCACCCACCCTAACAATAACAAAACACAATCTTCTCAAAATGCAATTGAAGACTTTGTAATAATATATAACAATATCAGCCACAGACCCAGCAGCTATCCAAATAACACAGATAAGACAAATACCACAATGCAATCGTAACTCAAACCCTCCCAAATAGGAAAGCAAATAAAAGACTGTAAAGATCTAATATTATCAATCAAGATCTCATAACACAGGATGCCAGTCATCATTGCTACAGTTTGACTGACAGATGTCACAACATCATCATACTGGTGTGAATACGTGACGAGGAAAAACAAAGTCATTTATTTACAACTAAGTGAAATATACATTCATTTTTATTTAAAAAATATAGCGTTGTGAATTGTGAAGCTTTTAATATTATCAGAAGATTGATGTAAACAAAAATGAACAGTTTACTGTTACGATGAAGTGTATGCAGCATCCGCACAAGAAATGGATCCAAGAGCTTATATTGAATAACAGCTATGATTCGAGACAGATTTTGTCTGAGACTTGATGACACAGCAGGTGTCATTGCAAAACTGCTTGTTACCTCAGCTCAGACATAAAATGGTATGGCTGCATAATGTATAGGGAAGCAACAAATCGATCAGAACCTGGCATTTCCTTCATACTGGCTGGTTTTCAATGATTTGACAGATTTTTGAAAAACTGTGAACTGGCAAGGATCTGGCAGGATGATGTGTAGATGTTGTTGGAATAGGAAAGCTAGCACAAAACTGGACCTCACATTTATACTCATGTGTCTATTGATCTGAATCAAAAACTGCTATCGTGCTTATTCACACCTTACTAAAGAAGACAACATGATACCAAAAATAACCCTATTATGCATACCATTCTGCATAAAGGTTTGTTCTCATTATCTTTAATATTTAATTACTCCACTTTTGTAGTTTTTGTTGTCTATAACAAAGGCAGTGTGGCCAGTAGAAATACTCCTAACCAGAAACATCCCTTTATCCCACTTCTTGATGAATATTCAGTTTCACTGAGAAATACAGTGGCCCTAAATAGCATTTGTGAACGATAACGGCACTTAAAATACACTGCAAAAATGACTTTCATACTTAGTACTTTTGTCTTGTTTTCAGTACAAATATAAAAAAATTCTTAAATAAAAATGCATTTTCTTGATGAGCAAAATGACCTAAAAAAATAAAGGCTAGTTTTTTTTTATTTAAGTGAAATTGTGCTTAAAACAACCTTGAACTTTTTTCTTAAACACTTAATTCAAGAAAAAAAAATCAAATTTTTTTTTTTACACCATTAAGTAATTTTTTTTGCTTGTTTTAAGTACAAATTCATTTAAATTGTATTTTTTGTCTGAAATGTTGTACCGAAAACAAGACAATTATACTAAATATGAAAGCCATTTTTTTGCAGTATAAAGTTATTAAACCAATGTATTAACAATGTATTAAACAATTCACATTTCTATTTTATAGTAAGCACATGCACACTTCTTAAACACAAAATTTCACAAAAAGAAGGTGTTTAGGTTACACTTACACTCAAAAAAAAAAAATGCTGGGTTGTTTTCAATTAACCCAGAAAATGATTATATTTAACCCAACAATGGATTAAACATCCACCTAGCATTTTAGGTTAAAACAACCCAGCATAATCTGAACAACAACCCAATGGGCTGAGTTCGTCCCTTTCCGACCCGACGCTGGATTAAAAATACCCCAGCATTTTTGAGTAATTTATAAAAAAACTATCTGGACACTCAACTATAAAACAGGGTCTGCTTGGACACTTTAAATACACTGAGACAAGTTGCTTGAAAGTAACAGCAAAAATGACACAAGTAAAGACCTACAGTATATACTGTAAAAAAATAATATGCTGAATTTACTTAAAGGTGCAGTGTGTAAATTTTAGTGGCATCTAGTGGTGAGGTTGCGAATTGCAACCAAGGGCTCAGTCCACTGCTTACCCCTCACTTTTGAAACGCATAGAGAAGCTACGGTAGCCACCACCGGAAAAACATGTCATTATCAGAGACAACTTAGGTAAAAAGTTTGTCCGTTAAGGGCTTCTGTAGAAACATGGCGGCATAAAATGGCGACTTTCACGTAAGGGGACCCTCGTGTATGTAGATAAAAATGTCTCATTCTAAGGTTACAAAAGCATAATGGTTCATTATAAAAAGGTCTTATACACCCCTGATAATATAGTTTTGTATATTATTTTGCATTTCTGTCAAGAGATCTTTCTTAAAATTACACACTGCACCTTTAAAAATATTGTGCATCATTTTTGCATCCACTTTTTTAAGTAAGTTTTACTTGAAATTTTAAGAAATTGCATAAATTGCTTAAAATGTCCTTTAATACTTACTTTAGTGCAAAAATTATGCACTATATTTTTTAGTAAATTCAGCCTTTATTTTTTTCAGTGTATCTTCATTTGTTTTAAGATGCTACTTGGTTTAGTATATTTTTTTTAATTTAATGCATTTATATATTTTAAATGTAACCCAAGACTCAAAATACATTTAGGACCACTGAATATCACATTATACAAGTTAAATGTATTGTGAATGATGTGTTATGATGTCATTAAAAGGAAGGCAAATCCAGCTTTTACATGAACACCAAGCATATCTTGTACTTGCAAGGTAACCTTTGTGCTTCTTTCAAGACCAAAATCCACCATCACCTTTTCCTTGCACATTTGTTTGCCTTTTTAATTATATTTGACATTTAAGATTCTGCCTGTGAAACCCCAACTGAAGGCATTTTTTGGTTTTCTAAATAAACTCATCCTACATAATGTAAAGAACATTCTGTGAAAATATAACCTTGATATTGAGATATATTAAGGTTATGTCAAAGATCCAAGTCAAACGTTTATGCTCCTAATCTCTAGATTATAAGACTTTAGCCTGGATTTCACAGACATGGTCCTGTTTATTAGTATATATTTGTAATGTACATGATCTTCACCTGTGCTTCCTCTAATAAAAGTAGATCCAGACTGGCAGATGCAGCTGATGAGGTTTAACTTCACCTGTATCCCAGAGCTATCCAAACATTTGGCATGGCTAAAAATGAAAGGAACTACAGCACTGTGTCTCTGCGTGATCAATAAAATAAACAACAAAATCAAACACAGATCAAATCTACTCCTGATGACTGGCTTTCGAAACTCAAACCATCATGCCAATGATAGCAACACAACTAAATTCAAAATTTTAAACTCTGAGACCGCACATCAGATACAAGACTGATGTGATGTTCATTTAAACAGTCATTAATCTGCTCAAGTGTAGGTTTTGTCTTGTGTATACTTGGCAAAGTCATAGTGAGATTCCCACTAGTCAAAAACCAGAAGATGGAAAAGACTCAGTTCAGAAACGCCATGTAAGAGTCTCAGATTTTCCTTATTTCACCTTTGCCCTGGCGAGTCGAGGTCGATGTCTCCATACTGTTCTTAAACTCTGTTTAGATGTTTTTGTTTTGTTCGCTCCTCTCATGGGAGCTTTGCTCCTTGTTATTTAGTTTTTCAGTCATTGTTAGAGGTGATCTCTCCGAGTAGCCAGTATGTCCTCATCCTTCCTTTGCCCTTCATCTCCACATCCCCCCGGAGCTCCAGCTGGAAGCAGTTTAATTCCTCTAGTACGGCCCGTGTGGCCTCTGACACATGGATCTTCAAAGCTGATGGAAGATATACAGATTTTAAAATAATAAAAGATACCTCGAAAACGTATGTAACCACATTTTGCCGGTATGAGTAAAAATCGTTTTTTTGGCCAAACAAAACTTATGTTTGAAAACTATAGTACGCTATGCATCCTTACCTTCACCATTAGACTCCATACGTGAAGCTGTGTTGACTGTATCGCCAAACAAACAATACCGAGGCATCTTCAGACCGACCACCCCTGCACACACAGGGCCTGAAAACACACAGAGACATGACTATCAGTCGATACTTCCCATTAGTCAGACAAGAATAACCAGAGATGCTGAAGTGTTTGTACTCTGTGTGACCCTTACCGCTGTGGATGCCGATACGCAGGCGGAGCTGCTGGTTGGGCCGGTGACGGATCCGGAAGGAGTGAACTGCTTCAAGCAAAGCCAGAGACATTCGGGCGATCTCGCGAGCGTGAAGTTTACCGTTCCTCACAGGGAGACCGGACACCACCATGTATGCATCACCGATGGTCTCCACCTGGGGGCGCAACAAAGCCATTTTACACACTGCCAGGTACAGATTGTGATTCACATTGTGGGTATTTCTATGAAAAAGTGTATAATCAGGGCTTGAAATGGGGAAGGACAGAGTCTGGGGAGTGTATTTGGTTAGAATGGTAAGAATTTTTGAAATGGTGAAATTGAAACGGAATTATGTATAACTTAATACACGGCACCCTAAAATGCTTGATTCTGATTTTTCAGATAACTAAAGCTCAAAACTAATAAAACAGGGCTGCAAATTATTTTGACAGGTAGAGTTTAATATTACACAAAAATAAATATAAATGTTTTTTAATAACATATATGACATTATATTTTTGAAGGAGTAACCAAATAGTGTGTTTGTGACATTTAAACGTCTTATCTTATCTTAAAACTGAAAGTAAATGGGTGTTCCTCACGGAAGGTCTGCATTTGTTAAAAATCAGCTAATAAAATATTTCAAATCAATATTTAATGTTTCTTACCATACTGAGGTAAATAGCGTGTAATAAGCTGGACAATGTACATTTGGTAAATCATTTGTAAATATAATGTTATTAAAAGACATATTTATATTTAATTTTGTGTAATAATAAACTGTACCTGTCAAAATAATTTGCAGCATCCGGGTTATCGCATGTTATTAGTTTCTGGGAATAACAAACCTGCAAATGTCGCGACTGGCCAATCAGAATCAAGCATTTAATTTGTAATAAGAGAACATGAGAATTTTCAGCATTACAGAAGTGACTGAATAGCCAGTAAAGGCTGTCCCTAATTACCTTGTAGACGTCAAAATTGTCGATGATTGCGTCAAAGCAAGTGTAGAGATCATTGAGCAGCGTCACCACCTGTTGCAATAAATAATCTGTTTTAACTCAGTATTCAGTGTGTCTGCTCAAAGAGCGTTTAGTAATGGCGCTTTTAGATTGCATAGTACCCCACCGTTTAGGTCGGGTCAGCTCACTTTACTTTGGCTTGGTTAGCTTTTCCATCGAGTTTAGTAACACTTCGGATTGGAGGGATTATAGGCGTGTCGTTATATTTGCGCTGTCTACTGCTGTGACATGTGAGAGCATCGTTGTACATTCCCATACATTCATTTATTTATAAGTCAGCCACAAAATTAAAATTGACCACCACAAATTGATGTTTGCACATCGCGTTTATCACTACATCTGTCTCACGTGATGGTTTCTGTACAAACACCCGTGTGGCGTCAGTTGACGTGCTCCACTGAGCATCATTTAAGCATATATGTGGAAGTGCGCGTTGTGAATGTGCCACCACAAACTGCAAGTCTGGAAAAAACTGGTATGGTATTGCTAATCACTAAAAGGGATTTTGGGAACTTACAGCAAAGCACAGATGACAACAGGTTTACTAAAGTCAGAGCAAGCTAGCATAAAGGTAAAGCTAATCTTTTACATTATAGCGAAGACGCTAGTAGTGACGATTCTCTCAGACCAATCAGTGATCTACTGTGTTTTCACCTCATGTTTTGGTATCAGCTCGGGTCGCTTGGAACCCCAACCGAGGTGGTACAAAAAAATGTATCAGGTACTACGTACTGCACCCACTGGAAAAGCCCCCAAAAGTATGCTGACCCGACCCAATCAGTGGGGTACTATGCAATGGAAAAGCGGCATTAAATGAGCCTTGTTTCTCTGAGGGGTTCTGACCTGCATCGGCGTGCTCTCGGCTGACAATGCAGTGAAGCCCACAATGTCACTGAAATAGATGGTGACCGAGTCAAAGGCTTCAGCCTGGACCATCTCACCCCGCTTGAGCTGCTCCGCCACTGAACTGGAACACAAAGAGTTTGAGAAAGAACACACATTTGTGAATGTGACTTCACTAACTAGTAGCGCTTCATAAAGCAGTATTGAAGTCATTAAAAATAGAGATAATGTGTGTCTGGACTTACTGTGGGAGAATCTGATAGAGCAGAGCTTCAGCTTTACGTTTCTCTTCATGGTACGCCTGCGTCCTCTCCTCCACCAGCTCCTCCAGGTTATTGGCGTACTGCTCCATACGAGACAGGAGGTTATCCAGGATGTTAGATCCATACCCACTGTAGGGCAAACGCAAAATATGTCCTGTTGTTAGATGTAATGGGTTCAATCCCAGGAAACACACATTCATACTTTAAATGCATTGTGAGTTGCTTTGAATAAAAGCATGTGCTAAATGCATAAATACATAATTTTTCATCCAAAATCCTGACAACACACGTTTGTGTCCATATTAACTGTCAATAAAGTCAATTATTTTGCATATGAGGTTTTAATAGCTGTGTGCGAGGTACCGGTTGTTCTTTCGGAGCAGAACTTTAATCTGGTTGAATTCCGGTCTCTCATTGACATCTTCTGACCAGCATCGCTGCATCAGCTGACCCATCTCTTCGCTGTGGCTCTGGGGACACAGCATCGGGCGCAGGTACGGCCACTGGCCCTCTGCTACGCGCTCAATAATCTCTAAAAACACAGTAACAGTTTATCTTTAATAAATCTTTAATGAACAGTCTCAACATTTTCCTCAAATTGTTAAGCTACAGGTATTAAATTAGACAAATAAAGCATTTGAAGAGTTTGGTTCCAAAAAGCGATAATTAAAAAAAAAATATTTAAAACCAAAATCAGTTTTGTATCTGGTCAGTATTAAAAAGTAAATTAATTTTACTCAAAATCCGATCTTTTCTCCCTTTTATCACAAACCACAATAAACGAGAAAAATAAGAAATATGCACTTTTAAACCACAACTTCTCATCTATCTCCGGTCCTGAAAAGTGCCAGCGCGACCTCAGGTAAATGCGTAGTGACGTAGAAAGGTCACATGCTAAATATATGAAACGTACATTTGCGGACCATTTTAAACAATAAACTGACACAAAGACATTAATTAGTATCATTCAACATACAACAACATCTGAACGCTCCTCTTTCTCCACACTTGTAAACAGTGTGGCGGAGTTTTGCGTTCGTCCTCTGTGACCTCTTGACGTGATGACGTATTACGTGAGGTTGCGCTGGTGCATCACAGGACTGGAGATAGACGAGAAGTTGTGGTTTAAAAGTGCATATTTTTTATTTTTCTTGTCAAAAATGACAATCGTTTCGCTAGATAAGACCTTTATGCCTTGTTTGGGATCGTTTGGAGTCCTTTGAAACTCCGTTGAAAAAAAAACTGTTAAGTGTGGAGTTAAAGGTTAAGTGTTGGGGTCCATTAAAGTCCATAAAAATGAGAAAAATCCTGGAATGTTTTCCTCAAAAAACATAATTTCCTCTCGACTGAACAAAGAAAGACATCAACATTTTGGATGACATGGTGGTAAGTAAATTATCTGGATTTCTTTTTAAGAAAATTGACTAATCCTTTAATATAACGTGGCAAAGATGAATGCACATTTATATATTGTTTCAACAGATTTAAAGCATTTGAAAAAAAAAAACTTGGTTGGATTTATTGCATTTTGCGGAAAAAATATATAAATAATGTTTTTTATAATAAATCTTTTAAAATCAAATTATGGATTTGAATTTTTTATGTTTTTATAACCTAAAGATGTGAAAGTTTTTAACAAAAGTTTTTTTACCTTGTCACTTTCTTGGTATAGAAAACACATCTTTACTCAAATTAGTCACAATGGATTAATTGCGTTTTGGAACCAAACTCTTCATTTGTAGTATCACACATTTGGAAACAGACACATATAGCATCATACCCATTCAGTATATAGGGTCAGCATTAAGATCTTTACTGGAAATTATACACTTCACTGCTGTTTAAGGATTGAGAAAAGAGAGACATAGTCAGATGATTTTTTTGAAGTTACAAGTGCTCTCGGAAGAGGAGTTTTCAGCTGTTTTTTTAATATTGTGTTGATTCAGCTGTCCGGATGGAATTGGGAAGATCATTTCACCAGCAATGAACAGTTAACAGAAATGTCTCTTGAGAAAAAATTTTGTGTTTCTCTGTGATTTAACCACTATATACACCCGTCAGCCATAACATTATGACCACTGACAAGTGAAGCAAATAACACAGATAATTTCGTTATCATGGCACCTGTCAGTTAGTGTGGTCCGATCCAAAATTGCTGAAAAAGTGAATGCTGGTTCTCATAGAAAAGTGTCAAAACACACCATTGCATGCGTAGCCGCAGACCAGTCAGGGTGCCCATGATGACCCCTGTCCACTGTCGAAAGCACCTACAATGGGCACATGAGCATCAGAACTGGACCACGGAGCAGTGGGGAGGCCGTGTGATGCTTTAGGGAAATGGTCTCCTGGGAATCGTTGGGTCCTGCTATTCATGTTGATGTTACTTTGACGCGTACAACCTACCTAAGCATTGTTGCAGACCATGCACACCCTTTCATTGAAACAGTATTTCCTGATGACATTGGCCTCTTTCAGCAGGATAAAATGCAATGCCACAAAGCAAAAATGGTTCTGGAATGATTTGAGAAATGGGTCAGGGCTGTTTGGTGGTAAAAGGCGGACCAACACAATGTTAGGCAGATGGTCATAATGTTGGCCTGAAACCAAAACCAAAACCTCATTTAGGTCCAAAGACAACATGAATCCAAAGACAACATGACCCCTTTAACCATGGTAGAGTCCCTGTAACACATTACCAGTCATGGCTTATTCATTTACTCGTCCACATGTTTAACTGATCTCTATTTTAATTACTCTTCCCACATTATGGTCCCATATGTTTGTCTCCTGCTCACAGTGGGACCTGATAATGACTGTATGTCTGGTATTCTCTCATTACTGCCTCTGACTCCCTGTGTAGAGCTGGCACAACTCCAAATAAAACTCATGTTGCGTTATTTATTTTAAATGCAATCATATCTCTCTCTCTCTCATGTGTGTCTGTGTGCTGATAAATGTGTGCTTGTTTGTAAATAGTGTGCTTGTGCTATCTTTAAAATAAATGTTTGTGGGAGCCAATGGTGTAGTGTTCAGTGCGCCGACAAATAATAGCATAACAACATGCCTAACTTTTTATAATCTATTCAAACATTTTATTTTTCAGAGAGAGGTATGGGATCGGCAAAGGACCTCAAGCTAGGATTCAAACTGGGGTCGCCGAATATGCATCTGCACCATATATAAAATATTAAAAGGAAAGAGCCATGGAAAAGTGATGCATAGTATTAGTGTCATTAGCTGCATAATCATTATTACATAATTTTTTTTAAAGAACACCAATTTCATGGCTAAAAACAACGTTATTTTGTGTATTTGGTGTAATATAATGTGATTGCGTGATTAATGGTTATAAAAAACATT
Source organism: Paramisgurnus dabryanus (assembly GCF_030506205.2). Taxonomy (NCBI): domain Eukaryota; kingdom Metazoa; phylum Chordata; class Actinopteri; order Cypriniformes; family Cobitidae; genus Paramisgurnus; species Paramisgurnus dabryanus. The sequence continues at coordinate 24,520,993 of NC_133355.1, read as the reverse complement.
ATTTTCCACATACCGTACATTTTTGTAGCTTCAGATTTCAGTGTCCCTGATTGGCCAGCTAATCTGAGAGTTGTGATTGGCCTGAATACCTCTCACGTCAACAGGAAATGTGACACTCCTTACTATGTTTGAAAGATTCGCTCACAATGTAATGCTAACAGGAGTTTACTTACAGGCTGGGAGTCCAAAGCGGGAGGAATTATGATAATGTCGGTCTTGTCTACATCACCAATCCCAGGAAGTAAACTGTTGCGTACAATCCGTGTGATTTGTGTAGTCCAAGAAAAGAGATTTACATTGAAGACGATAACTCGCACCATCGTTTACTTTGGGGTTTGTACCTTTTGCCGTAAACATGTACTAATACACACTTACACACCAAAGGAAATGTAAAAACGTGGACAATATTTATGATTCACATAAAATTTTGAATGAGAAAGCATAATGAGGTAACAACACCTGCCCTGTCTGTGAATTCCAGGCTAGAGTCTCATTATAAGATTTGGCGCATTAAAGTTTTAAAAGAACAGCTTAGAGATTCTGCAAAATATCATCTTTTACGTTTCAAAAGGTGAATTGTTTTTAATTTTCTGACCTTTGGGGCTTTGAGAAGGTTCCTCAAGGTAAAAGACGCCCTTTAGTAGGGCGAGTTCCTGCAGGATAATGCCAAAACTGTACACGTCTCCCTTTTGTGTTCCACATGGAGGTGGGCTTTCAGCACGAAGAAGCTCAGGGGCCGTCCACAGCTTACCTACAAACACAAACCATGATGTTAATTCGAAACGTTTACGTAAACTGCATATATACACTGTCAGGAAACTGTACTTTAAACTTTAAAACTGTACCCCTTCTGTCACTGGGGTGGTACCCTACAGTAAGTTTCCGTTTTGTACCTTTACAGGTATACTAAACATGATACAATTTTATATCTTTTTTACATGACTGGATCTTATTGACCTACCAAAAGGTACATTTCAGTGTGTACGTACTCATACAGAAAAGGTACCTAATTTTTTTGACAATGTTTTTGTCGTTTGAAGCCACCAGTACTCACGTGCGTAGTAGGCGTATGTGTCCTCCAAGTAGCTTTCTTTGCGGAAACTTTCCAGACCGTAATCCGTAATCTTTAGCACAAAGCGGCTGTCTACCACGCAGTTGGAAGACTTCAGGTTGCCGTGGGAAATGATGACACTGTTGTGAAGGAACGCCATTCCCTGAGCGGGGAAAGATGACACTCTTACAAAGACGTATGACAGCATGCATCATATTTATCAACAAGAGCACAAATATTAATTAGACTCTTTTGACACTGCTGTCAACAACATCTTTCTTAATTTACAATTGACTTTAAATATAAAATTCTGCATTTCTTAAAAGTGTCACAATAAAATCTGACAAAGAAATGTTAAAGTCTTTGTTAAGTCATTTCAGAGAATTGTTTTTAAACACATTATAAATGTATTGCTGGAACACATTATGAATACTGTGAACTGTGTAGTATTGAATTGTGAAGTTACACTATTAAACAGTTTTTCTGCATTTAGGATTATTTGGATGGGGCTAAAATGGGCGCATGACCCCGCCCCTAACACAATAGCAAGGATCCATTCAGGTTGTAGCTGTATTTGAAAATTGAGAGATGCAGCAGCTTTCTCGTAAGTAGGTGTGGTTTCAGTGCCAAAAGCGGAAACACCTCCAGCGTTTGAGAGCAGAAAATGCTTCCTATTTTTCCAAGATTTTAATAATTTATTTTATTTACTTGGATCTTTTAATAATAATTCATTTATGTTTAAATTTAAAACAGAGAAATGGCTTTATTACAGCAAGACATGTGAGATTCACTCACGATATGAGTATCTCTGATAAGACTCTCTCACCTTAACAATGTCATTGATCAGAGAATACCGAAACATCCAGTCAAGATTGATTCCCTCACTTTCCATAAGATCCTACAGGTCAGATGCACAAACACACACACACACACAAAAATAAATTATCATTAGTTAGATTTAATAAAAATGTGTTATTGACATGTATGGTATCTGTGACAATGACTGCTTTGTATCTTTTGGTCTTTATCATGGAGAGGATAATGCGATCATCCACCACTGAAAATAAGTTATTAATCATTGCTATCATTGTATAATGTAGAAAATATTGCTCTGCTGTCATTATTTCCAAACATTTTATGCCATTTATGCCTCCAAACATGTTAATAATGTTAGGTGTGATGAAGATTATACTTATATATGTATCTTTCGCAGTACCTGTTGCACTGTAGAATAGTGGGTTAAGCAAAGGACATTGTATAGAAGTTTTGCACACTTCTTGCACACAGCAGGCTTTCAAAAAAATTCAGCTAAAAATGGGGGGCCTGTGCCCCACTAGAGCTTTATGTCTATCGACAGAGAAATGAAGAAAGCTTATGTTTCATCACAAAAATGCTGTCATGTTTTGTCAGGATTGTCGCATGTACGCGAAAGAAAAAACGAATCATTGTTGCATTCAGTGGCACTCTCTCTTATTTTCACCGGAAAAAATTTGGCTAGTGGAAATCCTGATTGGCTGGTAACTTGAGAAAGTTACCAGCCGCATTGGCTGGTGGTCAAAAAAGTTAATTTAGAACCCTGGTCGTAATGGCCTTGCTGTTAGCGCCTGCATCAAAATGCTGCATTTCTTCTTTTGTGCACTGCATTTATTTTGGCAATCAGAAGTGTTCATGGCTAATAAATGTATAACTTGCCAAATGGTAACTACATGCAGTCCTGTCTCCATTTTCAAAGCGTGCCTTGTTTTATTTACTACAGTATTGGTTACTAGGTTACCAATACCACCATCATTCGCTTGAACAACTTGATGGAAACATACCTAAGGCCGGTGACACACTGGATGCGTGGTGTCAGCGTCTCATCTGTGTGTCGTGTCCATTTTTAATTCCGCTCCCATGTAAACAGGTTAGAGCTTGCAGACTACCTGGGTGGATGCGAGTCTCAGGCGCGACTCGGGATGTGCGGAAAACGCGTGCATGCTAGAAATAGAACCAACGCCTATTTTTCACGCGACATGCAAGCGTATTGGAAGCGTTTCCAGGGAAAATAGAATAGTAAAATATGTTTATATGTAGTTTTGTACACAAATACATATTAATTAATGACATTTTGATGTTTGAAAGTCTATAGGTTGACCTAAAGTCAGATATAAATGTAATTTGAAAAATAAATAAATAAATAATTATCGATTTTCAAATATTGCACCTGTCAAACATAGTCTATTTTGCCGTCAATACTGTTGACAGTGTCCTTTATCAGCAGGCTTTATATTCATGCCTGGTCTGTCGCAGACGCCACGCAACTGATACGCAACAGGAACACCACACTCACGCCACGCAGCCAGTGTGTCACCTAATTTGTTTGTTTATCTTTTTTGCGAATTTCGGAAAAAATTCGCTTTACACTTGGATCGAAACCCCACTAGTGATTCCATAAGATAACAATTTTTAAAGAAACTTTAAGCGAAGAGCATTTTGTACAAAAGAAAGCATCTGTGCATATTAAACACATTTCTTTATACCACACAAAGAAACTTAATTTTTAAGTGTTGGTGTTGGTAAATGCATGAATGTCAAATGTTCACCTGTAGGCTTCCCCGTGGGCAGTACTCAGTCAGGATGCAGATGTTGGGTGGGTCTATGCAGGAGCCTATGAAGCGCGTCAGGTGCTCGTTCTGAACGTCACGCATCTATAATACGAGAAGTGGAGGAAGAACAGAGTATCAGGGGGGAGGGTCGGGTTAGCTTCTCGTTTCCATCACAGCCGAGCTATTAATATCTCCCAGAGCATCATATAAACGTAATTATGATGAAGGCACCTGGCAAAAGGCAGAAAGGGCACGGACGCACACTTACGTGTTTGAGTTCAAACAGCACTTTCCTGGTGAGCTCGATGCGTTTCTTGTTGACATACTTAATGGCCGTTATGTTTCCCTGGAAAAGAGACATCAGCCACATTAGTTTCGGCCTGATTGCTGTTGTAAGCTTCAGCAAAGAGTTGGAGATCTTTAGAGAAGGACTAAAAATGCCTCATTGGTTCAGAGAAGAAAAGAGCAACATAATGCACTAATTAAGCGCCATCCAAATGAATAGGAATGATGACGTGTGGACACGAATAGAGTTTGTGGTCTGGGTTCCTGCTTAATTGGAGAAAAACACGGCACTCGTATGACACGTTTCTTCAGTGCTGGTATAGAGATTAGACCTTCTGCTTAGGGTGGCACAATATATTGTTTCAGCATTGACATCGCAATGTGTGCATCTATAGTGGTTACATTGCAGAACATTTTTTTCAAAAGAAAAACTATTTCGGAAACCTTTGACAGTGTTACACTATATGAGGATGGTTTCAAATGACATAAAGAAATCACGTGATAAGAAATGGAGGGCAGAGCTTTTCTGGTAAAGCCATCCAAAATAGCTTAATATTATCCCCCCACATAATTGTGTACACCATCTATTTTTCAATGGGTACAAAACTGTACTTTTTGGGTATTGCCCCAGTGACACCTTTCGTACGTTTTCTGAGAGTGTACCATTTGAGCTACAGGAACATGTTGTACCTTATAGTAGCCGGTTTTTGCGTAGATCTGAAAGTTTCCTTCCATGGTCAGCAGTGAGCCATAGTTCGAGCCCCTCTGCAAGCAGTATGAGTAAGACATGAGTATGTTTAGGTGAAAAATTTGTATCGAAATACTATTAATAATTATAGTTTGTCTTCTCTCACCAACGACATGGTGAGTCTGCTGCAGGCTCTACGCAGGCTCTTTTCTATGTTACTCATCTGTATGTCCTCCCAATGTACCCGCCACAGCTGAGCGGCCAGCTCGTTCTCCAGCTTCAGTTTCCTGATGCACAAAGAGCGAGAGACAGAGAGGGGGAAGAGAGAGAATGAGAGAGAGAGAGGTATAAATAAGCAGAGGAAAAGAACAATGGGAGGTGGGGTGCAATGGGGAGAAAGCATTACAGGAAAAGGGTAATAAAAAGAGGAAGTGCAGAAAAACAACCATGGACCCAAAGTAAAATATACTCTTTTATATTATTAAAATCAGTGTGATATGCGTGTCACTATTGCATGTTGACTTTATTGAACTTATGCAAAAATGCATACTCAAAAAACAATTTATGTGAAAAACAACATCATTTCAAGTTATTTTAAAGCTTTTATTTTGGTAATCAGGGGATCAAAATTAACTCTACACTGTAAAAAGTAAAAGTTGGATCAACTTAAAAAAAATACTTTGATTGATGAATATTTGAATATTTTAGGTGCTACCAATTGAGTTTTTTTTTTCAACTTACATTTTTCACTTAGAATATATCTTTTTAGAAGTTACCAATTTAATTAAGTTTTTTTCTTTTAAGTACAGCAGCTTTTACTTTTTACAGGGTAGGTACGAAAAAGCCAAGCAAATCATGCATCAGTTCAAAAGTTAGATAACCCATGTTAAAGTGTAGTAAGAAAAAAGCTCTATAATGTCCTTCAGAAGTACTTATGTGAAGAATATTTATAGTAAAAATATTAAATCTTTATTATTGACATTTTCAGAAGTATTATCATATAATGACTTAAGCATATGGAAATTCAAAAGACACAAGAAACTCAATTGTATTCATACATATGTGATCTTGTCTGTGAAATCCAGGCTAAAGTCTCAATCTTATTATGAGATTAGAAGCATCAAAAGCCCTATTCGGACGGGATTAGTTTTACAGGGGGACCTCTGAGAAAATCGTGCTTCTCAGAGGTCCTCTGTGTTTTTAATCCCGTCCGAATCGGCCATGTCTGTGTTTTTCTCTGACGACCTCCGTAAAAATTCCAGAGCAATTTACCTACTGTTTTTCGCCGAACTCAGAGGTCCTCTGAGAAATTTAATCCCGTCCGGATGCAAATGTCTGTGTTTGCCCGCAATATCTTTTGAAAACGCGGTTCATTTCGTGTTTTGGCCAACTTGATCTGCCGTAAGGTCTTACTAATGCGCGTATATTGTATTTCCTGAGTCCCATTCATTCAGATATGAATGTTTTTTCGCATTCGGCAAAATAAAGTAATTAAATCAAGACGAGCTGAATATCATACACTGTTAAGACTAAACACTGATATATCATTAACATTATAAGAAACTCCGTTCAAAGTTGTTCAACTCCGGAATGGTAATGTTAATTAATAAAGATATTAAATTGTATTAATCATTATTTCTTCATTATTTTGTGTTTGTTATAAGCAGACAGTTATATAAAACACGTAGGCTAACGTTACTTTAGTAGGATTTGTATATTTTATTTTGATTTGTTAAAATTAAATTAATAAATTACATGTTCTGTCATGATTTTACATTTAAAGCAAAATATTAAACATTACAAACACGCGTATCCAGAGCACGTGCTACTGCAACGCCCAAATGCATGAAACAGACACTCCCATCTCTGGAATAGCCTGCATCATTTTAATCCCGTCCGAATCGGTACATAAAATCACAGACGTCCTGGGGGACACGCTGAAACTCAAACGTCGTTTGGAAAACTAATCCCGTCCGAATAGTGCTAAAGTTTGATTTTAAACATTGTTTTCAATCTTTGACCTGACATTACACAGTCAGTATTAAAGATATCAAGATTATATTTTCACATAACGTTCTTTACATTATGTAGGATGATTTAAGAAAACAGTAAATGTTAAAATCTTAATCTTAAATTGCTGTATTAATTTACTTCATAATAAACAATTACATTGTCCTGTTCTGTTGTCAGTGGTGTTACAAGGTAATAATCAGTAAGAACACTGACAAATTTAATCATAAGATTGATTGTCTTGAAAGATACATTAATTAAACAAATACAAATTGGTAGCATTGTTTTATGCATTAATAGATAAAAAGGCTTTTCAGGTTTTTGATGCACAAACTTTATATATAGAGTATATATATTTTAACAAAAAATGTAACAGAACAAGTACTGCCTCAATGAGTAGCCAATGAGAAAACAGTAGTCCTAACTTATATGAAGTTTGTAAATATACTGTAAGGGAAAGTGGGGTAAGCGGTCACACTGTTCATAACGCAACACTACACTGAAAAAAATGATTCATTGAATTTAATCAATTTTTTTAAGGTAAGTGGTTGCAATCAATTTATTTAAGCTACATTTAAACAAACGTTTTATATTTTACTTTACTAATCTTACCTTAAAAAAAAAATGTATGTGATGTATGGTGCTCAGTAAAAATTAGACAGTATGAAAAGTGTGACAACTTACCCCGCTCTTTCCTATATATACACATTAAGTATAATTATGAAAAAAAACATAGTTAATACTTTTAAAGCTAAATGATTTTATAAAACAGCTCTTTATAAGGTAAGTTTTATGAAAAAAGAAATGGAAAGAAAAGAATAATGAATACTTTGTGTTTTGTAAGTGTCACACAGCCTTCATGTGCCCCATTGATGAACACGACTGATCTAGTATTATCTGATATTTGTAAACCGTCTCACATACTGTAATATCAATATCAGAAATCATATTTCAGTCAGTTTATTACTGAATACATGGTTACACTTCATATAAAGCAAAGAAATCCTTTATTTAGGTGTTGACTGAGTTGATGTATCTACTGTATGTCCCTTGCGTTGCCTGGTGGTTATTTCCCTAATTAAACATCAGGAACAAACAGAGAAAGAAAAAGACAGACAGAGGGATATAATATCAGACCCAGATTGCCCAAAGCTTCATACTGTACAACCACACCTGACATGCAGTGTTACAGATTTTAAAACTGCAACAAAGCTAAAGCAATCCTGTTATCAACAGGACTGATTGCCAATGCTGTGCGCTAGCACTAAATAGCTTGTAGGTGTGTTGCGTTGTGTGGTGTACAAATGGTGTAAATCTGTGCAGGTCTTCACTAACCTGTAGATGAAAACTGTGACTGTCACGATGATGATAAAAATGAAGCACACCACTATTGAGACCATCTGGTGCATGGTGACCGTCTCTGAAGAACACAGAAAAAAAACATTAATGTCTGAATTTCACGGATGGCTTAGAGTTATTCTTAAATATAGATTATGTCATTCTAAATATATTCTTTATATGTTGTTGCATGCCGGCGTCGATGTGTTACACACAACACAAAGTCACGTTGATGAAAAGGAAATGATGATTAGTTCTCTCACTGTCTGTCAGTGTCAGTGTGTTCGACTTCATGCGGAGCGTGTGGCACACGATGCTGCAGGAGTTATTGGAAAGCATATGGAGCAGTTTGCTCTCGGGTTGCTCTTGCGGTGCTTTTGTGGGTCGCTGCGTGGGATTGAGTGTATTTATCTTCCTAAAGCAGCATTCACATTACAAGCGACTTTGTCGCTGTGCATCGCTCGTCTCTTTCAACGAGGTCGTTAGGGTTGTTTCTAATTCATAAATGAGTAGCATCCACTCCAGTAACTGACTCCACTGCTTCACTCTCATTGGAAGTCGCTCCAGAAGGTCGCTCATCATTTGCATAAAGTTAAACTTTTCTTAACTTTGTCACATGACTGGACACACCTCATCCGGTCACCAACAATCACTTTTGCTTGTGTCGCTAGAAGTCATCATCCTTCCATTGAAATCAATGAGATCGCTTCACTTTGCTACTGCTTAATTGTGATTAATGATTTTAATTTTTTAATTCAATTCAGAACTGGAAATATTAACTCTAGGTATTTTCACACTGCGCTTAACTGCGGCTAATGTGAATGAAGCTTAAGAACAAAACGCTAATGCACTAACATGACCAAACCTGAGAATATATCAGCCAAACGAAAACATTTATGGGTCCATGACCATCACCGGCCAAACACCGGACGGTATATCGGCATCAGCAATATATCGGCCGATCACTAATTATGAAAATGTCAACTGACATATTTTTTTTGACAAGGAACACTTTCTAAAGGTTCAGATAGAAGTCTAGAAGTGTCTTTTTTGACTTTGGCTCTTCGGTTCCCTGGCTAATGGGATGTAACTATGGATTTGTTATTAACTTTAATTTGATTAAAAATCATTACCGGGCTACAATAAAACAACATGTTTTAATTATCACACTAATTATTAACTCTTAAGCATTTCATCCCACTTACATTCACTTTACACTATATTAAACCAAGAAAAGCTTTTGGGAACTTAACTCATTCCCCGCCAGCATTTTTTTTCCTTAAGTTGCCCTCCAGCATTTTTTGAGATTTTCACAAAAGTTTTACAAAATGCCTTCCAGGAAAATGTTCTTCTATAAATATATAAGCATACAAAATATATCAAATGAAAGAACTGACCCTCTGCTTTCAAACAAACAAACTTCCATCATATCTTAATTCGTTCTCTTTTTATATCCTCTTAAATATTGATAGGTTTCTTAAAAAATATTTTTTTTTTGAACAAAAAGCTAAAATAATTGCATTTTTGTAAAGGAATTTTGTTAGAGATAACTTGTCAATGGCAGGGAAAGAGTTAAAGTTATATTTTTTATGTAATAAAATATATGACAGAGTGCGTCTGGCATGATTTTTTATTACTGAGCATTTTTTTTATCAGACTCTTAACGGATTCTGCCAACAAAGCAGTATTTATTAGTGATGCACCGATGTATCGGCCGCCGATATTAATCGGCCGATTTTTGATGAATTTGAAACCATCGGCATATCGGCAATAGCACGAGAAAGGCCGATACCGATTGTTTATTAATTAACTGCATAAAGAAATCCATTATATGTAAAAAATAGTTAATGTTGTTAATAAAATAAATGCTGAATAGCTAAAACCACCTTTGAAGGTTGTCATGCTGTCTTATTATATTTGTTTAGCTTAATGTGTGCCTCTCTTATTATGTTGGTCAGTTGAATGTTAATTAGATCCAATCCATGTTCAGTAAAAATAATTTGATGCTGAAATAAACTAGCTAATAGACCAACTGTAAAGTATTGTATACAAGTGTTTAATATATGTATCGGCATCGGTATCGGCAAGAAGTTTCCCGTTTAAATCAATATCGGTATCGGCCCAAAAAATCCTATCGGTGCATCCCTAGTATTTATGAATGCCCTGAGGCCGGGATTAAGTGGATTTGATGCATATCATTATCTAATTTTTAACTGAAGTGGCGTTTGGCAGCTTTTGCATCTCAGCTCCTCTTACAATTACAATATAATATAATATAATATTATTATAGAGACAAAAGTATTGGGACGCCCCTTCTAATAAACATGTTTATCTATAACAGCAATTCCAGTCAAAATAAATATTAATGCTATACCATACAGTGCAATACCAATTAACAAATGTTGTTTCCATTCTTGTTTTGTAAAGGACTTTTTGACTCGAAGCCTGCAAATCATACCGAAGGTGTTCAACTGGGGTTTTGCTTTGGGCAGTTGTGGCCTAATGGTAATGGTACGACTTGTAATCCTAAAGTCGTTGGTTAGAGTCTCACAGCTGGTAGGCTGTGACTGAGGTGCCCTTGGGCAAGGCACATTTCCTCTAATTGCTCCCCGGGTGCTCCAGGAAAAGCTGCCCACTGCCTCAGATGTATGTGTGTGTGTGTTTGTTTATGACTTGAAGGACGTGTGTTTACTACTTACTGGGATGAGTTAAAAGCAGAGGTCACATTTTGACTTTTTTTTATTAGAAGCACACAATTCTGTAAATTATTATTAAATGATGTAGCATTAAGATTTGTGTCTACTTAAATGACTAAATTAGACAAAGTCCCAAAACTTTCATCCATATAGTGTATATATCATAATATAATTTAATAGGTAGGGACCTTCAATTAACTTGTTGAAGGAGAGAGGGAATGACATCAGGAGTTCAGTACATGTGAGCCAATAGCTCTTGTGATGGGCAAGTTTGCTACGTCTTGCGACACAACTTTTAAAACTCTTGATTATTTCAAACTGTGAAGCGACTACTTTAGTTTAAAACATGCTTAGTACAAGAACAAAGCAGCAAGAATTTGGTTGTGAAATCCAGAATATTTTATTAGGAGTTATATTTGGCTTCACTTACTTGCCAGGCAGGCGGGGTTGTCATTCTTAAAGCCACACAGTGGGATATCTGGAGGTGGGCTTCCCTTTAGCCAGTGCACTTTCATCCCTGGCACTGGAATCATCTGCTTTTGACTGCTATTATACACGGACACAATCTGGGACGCACACACATGGATCATATCAAAAGAGCTGCAGTCAGATAGATTTAGCATGTAATGTTAAATATAAAGAGCTGTATGTGATCAGATGAAACACTCAATACCTGATAAACTCCTGAATCTGTGTCGGTCATGTCCCATAGTGCAAAATCTATTTCCCGATCACCAGTCTCATCCAACTGGACGACTCCGGTGACCCCTTTTCAAAGAAAAAAACAAAACAAAGATCAACACTGGGAACACGATAAAAATAAAACAAAAATGGTTTGTCGTCAGCGAAATCTAAACGTTGGCATAGATAAATAATGGTCAATCTGCTTGTTGATGTGATCTTGTTAAGTATTTGTTGGTAAATTGTGGGTCTACTATGTAAACATTTTCATACATTTAGATGGAGAGGGGTCTGGTTTCCATAACAGATTTGCACAAAATATTTGTGATATAAATGTCAAATGACAACGTACACGCTAAAAACAAATGGTGCTAAATAGCACTAAAATTGATTCTTGGCTCGTAATCATAGAGGAACCATTTTAAGTGCCATATAGCATCGATGAAGTACCTGTGTAAAACCATATTGTGCTATGTTGAACCATATGTGGTGCTATATGACCTGTCATGATCCTGTCAGCCCTGCATGCATTTTCCTTTGTTTCATGTAACAGGATCATGGCAGCCCTTATTATTGTTGTCTTGTTTTGTTTGGAGAGTCATGTGGCCTGTGTTTTGTATACCTTGTGCCCTCCTGTCTTAAGTTTTGACCCCGTCCCCTTGTTAATTATTCATAATTAGTCAACACCCTTCACTTGTGTGTCCTCACTCCCTAGTTTAGTTCTCCCTTTTTTTTAATGCCCTTGTGTCTACTGTTTTGTGCTGGATCATTGTTCATTTAACGATGATGTTGTGTTCCTTTTTTGTCTCGTCCTGCCCTGCTAAGTGTCACATTATGTTATTTATTTGGATTATTGTCGTTGTTTGCGCCCTCGAGGGTGTTTCTGTTATAATAAAAAAAATTTCTTTAAAAGCTGTCTGCAATTGGGTTCTGTCTTGTGATGCACCGATGTATCGGCCGCCGATATTTATCGGCCGATTTTTGATGAATTTGAAATCATCGGCATATCGGCAATAGCACGAGAAAGGCCGATACCAATTGTTTATTAATTAACTGCATAAAGAAATCCATTATATGCAAAAAATGAGTTAATGTTGTTAATAAAATAAATGCTGAATAGCAAAAACCACCTTTGAAGGTTGTCATGCTGTCTTATATTTTTTAGCTTAATTTGTGCCTCTCTTATTAGGTTGGTAAGTTGAATGTTAATTAGATCCAATCCATGTTCAGTAAAAATAATTTGATGCAGAAATAAACTAGCTAATAGACCAACTGTATAGTATTATATACAAGTGTTTAATATCGGTATCTGCATCGGTCAGAAGTTGTCTGTTTAAATCGGTATCGGCCTAAAAATATCCTATCGGTGCATCCCTAGTTCTGTCCGTCCCCACACATGACAATGACCCCTGTATTGTTCTTCATAAGCGCTATATAGCAGTAAAAATGGCTCCTCTATGATTACGAGCTAAGCTACTTTTAGTGCTATTTAGCACTGTTTGTTTTTAGAGTGTATCCACCAACCAATATTATGCAAGTTTTTGCGTTTCCATTGGACGTTTTTTCATTTACATTTTCAATTTGTGCATTTTAAAGGGTAATGGAAACGCAACTAGTGAATCAATTCAATATCAACTTATTGACAGCATCTTAAATGTAAACCCTTAACATATAAACTATTTATTCTATTTTTACATAAAATATCTGTAAAGCAATCTGCTTAATAGTTCAAAATGCTGCTGCAAGAGTGCTTATTCGATCTAAAAAATATGACCACACAAGTCCAATTTTGGCAACTTTACACTGGCTACCAGTTAGATATCGCATACAATATAAAATATTACTAATCACCTACAAGGCCTTAAATGGCCTAGCACCCTCGTATCTTAAAGAATTACTATCAGAATACAATCCATCACGTAAACTGCGATCACAAAATTCTGGCCAATTAATTATCCCTAGAATATCAAAAGTGTCTAAAGGTGGTAGATCCTTTTCATATCTAGCTCTAAGCTTTGGAATGATTTACCAAATAATGTTCGAGAATCAGACACGGTCGAAGTCTAAGCTTAAGACATTCTTATTTAACAAAGCATTTACATAAAATGTCAAGTAAATGTATCTATCCCGCAATAGCTAGTTTGTCCAGAACAAAGCATTCACATAAATCATCTGGGTAATATACTTATGCCGCAATAGGTAGCCTGTCTGGAACCGAGTGGATTTTAAACCACAATACTGTATGACACTTGCATTACATTGTTTTTCTCTCCCTGTCTCGTCCTCGACCCCGAGGACAATGAGACAAACTGCCCAGTTCTTGCTGCTGTGAAGATCATCACACCACTGATCTACTGGCTGTCCTTCAACCTGATGCCCAGCTGATACGCGACCAACGACCACCGGCTGGACCCCATTAATCCGCTTACCCGTTTCCTATCCCTATCGTGTTTATATATATAAATATAAGAGTTCTATAGACTTCTAGTAGTTTTCCCACAAGGTTTTTCTCCTAGGGGGTTTTTTCATCCCCGGGAGAGTCAGCCAATATTGACTTAACTTAGCACTTTCTGTATACGTTACATTATTACTACGCTCGCATGTACGGTTTATTCTTGGATGCCGTTGTCTTCTTCTTATATTATCTATAGATTATTCTGTGTTTTTCCCTAATTCTATTCATGTAAAGCTATTTTAAAACAATTAACAATTGTGAAAAGTGCTATTAAAATAAAATTGAAATGAATTGAAAAAAAAAATAGAACAAAGTTTCCCTTCATTTATTGATAAGTGAAAGTTATTTTACAGGATACTGGTGTCAAATATGTTCGCCTCCATTTTTACCCATTCTCCATTCTTACAAACATAACTTTTACTTCCAATTGGTTCCCAACCTTTTTTCCTTGAGGCCCACCACGTACATATATGACAATCTGAGCTTGTTACGATGAAGCAAGCCAAAATTCAAATAATCATTTGACATAAGAGAATATTTTAACTACCTTATCTTGGAATTGTAAGCATATGATTTTGAAATCAGGTTTCGCAACCCTTCCTGTGAAACCTGGTGCCCCCCTAAGGGGGGCCCGGACCCCAAGTTGAAAACTACTGTATTATACCTATTGTATATTATATTGTCAATCCAAATGTAAAAACTAATTAAATTAATATACATGTCTCAAAAAGTGGAGATTAACTATTGTACTTATCACTTTAATAAATCTGTGCTTGCACATTATTAACTGTTCATTATTTAGCAGTTTAAATAGCATTGATAGATGAGCACAACACTAACGCAAGCAGCAACAGATGTGCAGCACCTGTAGGTAAAGAAATCTTGGCCAAACCACGGCAGGGAAAAAAGGTTAAGAGATAATCACTCTCATTTATCTCATAGAGTTTCCCATTATTGATGCATCTAGCAGTAAGCAGGCACAGGTCTACACTTTGTGCCAAGTAATGTGACTCTTTCTCCATGCTCAGCATTACAGCAAAACCTGAGCTTTAACAAGATCTGGCAGAAGGCCTCATACCTGCGCTCTGCACACACATGTGGAGACATTCAATACGCTGTAATTTAACAAGCCCAATGCTAAGGGGCTGTCCACACGGAGACGCGTATCACTGTATACGTATAAATTTGTTATCGTATTGGCGTTTCATCCACACGGATCCGGCGTTTTGGGAGACTGAATCCGCTATTTTTTGAAACCGGGTCCTAAAGTGGATAAATCTGAAACCGAACCCCTTGCGTTTTCGTCTGTACAGCCAATCCGTATATTTTGTGAAGCGAAAACGTCATCACATCATGTGTCGGAAGCGTCACACGTAACAGCAACAACAATAACGGCGGACTACGTGATTGTGTTCGTGCTACAGAAGCTACTAAAGCCTACTAGCTTTATTACAGCAAAATCTATTGCTTCTATGCAATTGTGGTGACCAACAAGCGATAATGGACAACACCATACGTTGGTTATGCGCATGCTCAAAGTCTTCTTCTCCGTGTATAGTGTATATCTGTGGCAGAATTACAGCGCCCCATACTGGTCCGGCATATATACTACACCGCTTTCAGTCGGTTTCAGTGGTTTCGTGTTTACGGATTATTTTTTTAGAGCAAGGAAAAAAAATGATCGGATAGGGAATGCACCGGCTTCGTGTGGACATAGCCTAAGTTTCTCTAGACTTTCATTATCGATTTGTGGACCTTGGGCACCAAAGTTTATCTTGCATAACAAAACTCTATCTTTAGATATTGTGCTCACTTGAATGTTCTCTTTTAAAAGACTCCAGTGTTAAAGACCACCAAATCTTATTTAAAACCCATCTGCTGTCACCTACAACCTTAGCTTTTACAAAATACCAAAATACAGAGTTTGTATTTTGATCTGACTAATCACCAACAATGTAAATGGTAATGGTAAATGGACTGCATTTATTTAGCGCTTTCATAGACCAGTGGCCATCCAAAGCGCTTTACATATTGCCTCACATTCACTCACTCATACACCGACACTCGACGAGAGCAGCTGGGGTTAGTTGTCTTGCTCAAGGACACCTCAACACTTGGTCAGGTGGAACCGGGGATTGAACCACCAACCTTTCGATTTGTAGACAAACCTACACAAACCACTGTTGCCCCATGTATTAAACATGAAAACCCAAGGTGATGCCCTATGATCGGATCACTGCAACATTCCGAGGTGGTCAAAGGTAGATGGGGTTAATTATTAGTCTGTGGTTAGCATGCCATGCATTCTTTATATCTACCCATGATACATATACAGTATAATATCATGGTTTATTGATTTATTTATTTATAAATGTAATTCCAGCATCTTTGTCTAGGGATGCCACAATTCTCAATATAATATTGAACTGTTCGATACACATCCCATGGTTCAATACATGCATATGAAATCTGTCTGTTTTATTTTCCAGATCTGTACACGGGTCTGCAAATCCACGCACCTTCCCGCAAGTACATATCAAGTCACTATGGGCTACATGCAGCTAACTATGCTTGCGATGCTGGTGTCAGATTTCGCACACTCTCTACCATAGCAAGCACCAATGCAAGGCTCCCCCCATTTTTGAAATCTTTAGTGTGGGTTAATTATTTGTGCGAGTGGATTACATACAAAGTCAATGCAAAAGTGTGCTAACCGTGTTTTAGAAACGGAAGTCCGTATTAAACAGTG